>NW_008604673.1:1801-37237 GCF_000691845.1 Merops nubicus
TTGGTAAACCCGGCTGGACTCTCTCCAGTAGTTCCCTGTCTCTCTGGAACTGGGAAGCCCAGAACTGAACCCAATACTCCCAAGGTGGCCTCGCTGGGGCAGAGGAGAGAGTCAGGAGAACCTCTCTTGACCTGCTGGCCACACTCTTCTGAACACAGCCCAGGAGACCATTGGCCTTCTTGGCCACAAGAGCAGGTTGCTGCTGTCTCATGGTGAACTTGTCCCCCAGCACTCCCAGGTCCTTCTCTGTGGAGCTGCTCCCCAGCAGGTCACCCCTGGCCTGTGCTGGTCCCTGGGGTTATTCCTCCCCAGGGGCAGGACCCCACCCTTGCCCCTGTTGAATTTCATGGGGTTCCCCTCCACCCAGCTCCCCAGCCCGTGCAGGTCTCACTGAATGGCAGCACAGCTCTGCTGTCTCAACCACTCCTCCAGCTCTGCACCATCACCAGACTGGCTGAGGGTCCACTCCATCCCTAGTTCCATAGGCTTTGGGGTGTGTAGGCACAGAGGGAGGAATTTGAGGATGTGTTTGCAAGGAATTGCATCGAATGCTTGGGGCTGGGCTAAATAAACTTGATTTTGGAGACCAAGTGAATTAATTTGTCCTTGTCATAACCCCCAGTCCACACAAACAGTGTTCAGTTATTAAAAGGCTGTTTTAAAGCGAGGAAAAATTTCACTATCTTTCTATCTTTTTTCTTGGTTGATGTTATTTTAAAGGAGGATGTTATTTTAAAGCTCAGTTTCCATTGTTGAGGTCCTGTGATGCCATCTCAAAGACAGCAGTATTTTGGATTCATTTTATTTATATTGAAAATGTTTTGCAATTGGTAGTTTTCTTTTTTCCCTCTATATTTTTTTCCCCTTTTCCTGCTATTTTAGCATTCTGTGCTATACCTATACCCTGGGGTAGGGTTAGGAGCATGTGCTGCCATTGTGCATCAGAGTAGTGCCAGGACAGCAGCAAGCATTAAAGCCCCCAGAAGGGAAATATTGCTGAGGATGTAGCAGGACTAGACCTGGAGAAAACCCAACCCAGCAGCTTCTAGGGGATTTACCTATCCCTTGATGTTTGAAGGCTGCAGAAAGGGAGATGGAGGGCTTGTAGGATCTTGCAGACTGAGTGGGAAAGACCAGGTCTGACTGGGGATCAGAGGAGAAGCATTTGTTTGAGCAGTTGCCCACAGAGCTGTCAGGACTAGGGTCACCCTTTCCTTGGGGGGAAGACTCAAACCTCTCAATTTTGCTTGCTCTGCTGCCTTTGAGCATTGGTTGTAGACTAAACTTTGTCGTTCTGCATCAGGGCAGGAAGAAAGGAGAGGGTGAAAAGTCTTGGTTGCAGCATCCCTGCAAACATACACGGCTTGTGCTGGTGGTGATGGTTGAGCAGCATCCCTGTCCCCCATCTGAGTGTGCTGGCTCCCAGTAACACTGGAGAAAGTCACTGGTTTGTGCAGGTTTAACAGGAGTTAGGAGTTGTGTGGGTTAGGGTTGGGTCTGGGTGGTGCCAGGAGCTCCTGCCTGGACCAATATTTTCCTGTATCCCAGGGATTTTTGTGCCAGAGGGCAGGAGAGATGAGCTGGGGGAGTCAGAACAACACTCTGAGCAGCAGAGGCAAGGTCGTAAAAGGAGTTTTGAGGAATTTTAAGGTGAGTTGTATTCATCGAGTTGCAGCAGGCTTCAAATGCTCCTGCCATTTGATGTGTCAGAAGAGATCAGTCTCTCTTCTGAAAGATTAATTTATACCACTCAGATCACACTTGTAGGGCTCCTTGTTGCCTCTCATTTCTCCTTTTACTAATTGCAATTGTCTCACGTCCTCTAATCTATTATACTTTTTAATAAGGCATATAATTCATTATTTAAGTGGTAGTGTTCTGATAATTGGCGGAGTTATTTTTGTCAGTGCTGATTAGTTGGTAAGTACAGATTAATATTTGAAGACGTGATGTGGTCCCTTGATATTCTTGTTTCAAAGAGGTGATGTGGCACTTGTTTCACTGTGTTCCAAACAACTTCAGCCCTTCCAATTTGTCAGCACCTTCTTCCTGCTGGAAAAAGGGTTTGAAAGGCTCTGGATCTTGTTTTTTTAGACACCAACCAGTGCAAACTGGGGCTGGTACGTTGGGTTTGCAGCTCCCTGGGCAGGCAGCAGCTCTGGCTGCACATGCAGCATGGGGTGCCACAGGGCTCCTCACCCCAAATGGGGTTTTGGGGTGTGCATCTTGCACATTGCAGGCTGTGAACTTGCCATTTGCTGGCTGTGTCCTAGAGAAGCTTGTCCCTTTCACAAGTATAAAGCCTTGGGCTGTTTTTCCCCCCTGGGGTTGATGACAACGTGGGCTTTGTGTGCCCATCCCTCTGCTGGGGCTGGTTTCTCCTCTCCCCCCTGATGCTGAGAGTTGGAACCTTCTCTGCTCCTGACACAGAACCTGTTTGCAGGATTAAGGCTTTTTTATTCCTTTGCAGACTGCTTAATGAAGGGTGTGGTGGCTGGGGGGAGGGAGCAGGCACCTGCAGCGTGACTCGGGTGCAGGGATCTGGGGGGTGACACATCCCAACGTTCCCTGTCCCCTGCAAACCACACGGAGGGGAACAGTTGATGTGCTGCAGCACAGAGAAACATGTTTTGGAGTTGCAGCCTTCCGGAGAATATGAACCACGCTGCTAGAAGAGATGATGTAGTTGGAGCTGAGCCATGGTGTTATTCTAGACCACGTCTCTGGGAAGAGGGGGCAAACTGAATTTTTGTTATCCCTTGGTCACCCCAAGGAAGGAAAGCACAGTGCTCTTCAGAGGCTCGTTTTTATTGCAGGCTCCTTCAGCCCTCCCTGGTTTAGCAGATGGCACCAAACACAGAGAAGCCTCGGGGGTGCCTGTTGCTGCCTGTGACCCCAGGGAGAGTGGGAACTGCCTCAGAAGTGAGCAGGCATGAGGAGATGCCTAACATTCTTCTTGAGCAAATAAATCCAAGGCACAGAGGAGGCCAGGGTGAGCTCTGTGTGTCTGTCAGCACCGAGTGCACCTCAGGCAAAGCCCTTGCAGCACCCCGTGATGCAAAGGGGGTTCCTGATCCTCTGTGGCTCAGTAGTGACTGTGTTAAACGATGGGCTCTGGTGTGTCTGCAGAGGTGTTGGAGGGTTTGTGTTTCCAGAGCAGGAGTTGAAGACATTGGGATGCTCTCCCTCGAGTTACTGGGGTGTGAATTTGGCACTCGCTGGAGCTTTCTGGTGGAGACTCAGCAGTGAGTGATGGGATGGTTTCATGGGATGAGCTCTCAGATTAGAGTAAAAGCAGTGCAAGAAAAGGATTTACCCAAGCAGAAGCAGAGTGGTGATGCTGAGGCTTTCCACACTTCTCCTGGCTTCAAGTCTGGTGGGCTGTGGAAATAAATGAGAGGCTCAGCAACTGGGAATGGGGACAGGAGGGTCTATCAGGAGGACAGAGGTGGAGCAGAGGAGACCACTGACTTCTCCATCACCTCATCAGTCCTGCAGCACAGCTCAGGATTTCCAGCCCCTCTTTGCCTGGGCTGCAGTGTTGGAATCAGTGTGTTACATGGGGGTTGGTTGGTGCTTCATGCCTGGGAGCATGAAGAGGGAGGTCGAGGTCTAAGTTGGTTACATGGCTGGATGGCCCTGTTCTCTTTGCCACAGGGTAATGGAAAATTCCTCTGAGGAGTCTTGGTCTGGGGCCAGAGGAAACAGAACGAAGCCTATTCCACCAGTGGAATGATAGAGTACACTGTGCATCTTCCAGTGCCTGCTGCCAATGTTTTCATAGGCTTGGGATTTTTTTGAAGAAGAGGAGGAACGGTGCACGAGGTCACCCTGCAGTCACATCAGGCTTCTTGCCTCACATCCTCTTGTCCTGCCAGGTCACCATTCCTCGATATCATTTTTGGAGGACTGCATGCACAGAGCCCATGATAGCTTCATTTTCTGCTTCCCAGGATGACAGGAGGAATTCAGGGCTGTGTGAAACCCCTGTGGTCAGTGCCCTGACACAGCATACCAAGCACATCGAGCCTGCTGACACTGTTGAGAGCCTCTCAGCAGCTGCAGGAGGCTTTATGTCCTCTTGCTGTTTCCCAAAAGTGAGGGAATCTTAGCCAACTAGCATCCAGCAAAAGTCTTTGGAAGGAAGTTTTAATCTCTCTTAAGACTTTGTCATATCTTCGTGTTACAACAGCATTTGTGCCATGAGGGTTTTAGACTGAAGGATTCAACTTGCAGTTCTTGGACTATTATCGTTAATAAAATGAATTTGCACTTTGATAGCCCCTTTCATTCAAGGATCTAAAAGTACTTTAAAAATGCTAATGAATTAAGCTCCTTGATAGCTCTTGAGTGCAGCCCTTTGTACAGGAATTTGGTCCAAAGCCTGGTGAAGTCAGTGGGAAGATGTCCCTGTCCTTAGCTTGGGCAAATCCCTTAATCTGTCTGTCCCTGCCTGTCCTGTCTGCAGCCAGAGCTCATGGCACAGACATCTCCCCATGCCAGGAGCCCTCAGCCTTTCCCCATTGGGATTTTTTCTTGATTTTCTGCCTGGTTCCACTGCTGAGGAGCATATGGGGGTGGTGGTACATTCAAGGCAAGGGAATGGGATGTAAAGATTTAGGGTTTCCTGTCTTGTCTGCTGTGGTGCTGTTGAGTTAATATCAGAGATTTAAGGAGTCTGGGTTGGAAATGACATAGAGGGATCCTGTAAGAAAGCCCTGTTAGCCCAGCAACAGTGCAGTGTAGAACTCTGGGTCTGCCAGAGCTCTGTGCTGTTCACATGCCATCGTGGTCCAGCTCATGGAGCAGTGGTTTCCTCCAGGAAATCTGCACCAGTGGGAGAAGTTTAACCCCCTGATGTGGTCCCCAGTCCAGGAGCTTTATTCCTTCACCCATTTTTGTTTTGTTGGAGGTTTGCCATCAGCTTAAATGTTTGGGATCACACTGTGGAGATTTCTTCTGCTGTGGGATGCAGCTGTGGACACGAGCAGCAGGGCTGGGCTGTAAGGAAGAGTCCATTGCTGCTGGTGGAAACCCTCCTTGGTTCCAGTTGTGGGTGTCAACTGAACTAACAGGAGAATTCCTCTTGCTGCACTCAAAAGGATGGAAGCAGTTTTGCCCTGGGCAAAGCTGTGGGGACAAGGCACCCTGAACATCCTGACTCCCCTTTCCTCTTCCAGCCATCCACACAGGGGGTCGTGTAACTGCCTTGTGTCTGATCAGCCCTGGCAATCTGTATCTTATGGGTTCTCACTCTTTGTCACCCTGTTACAATCTCCCCTCTCCCTTACCTCTCATTAATTGTCTCTCAGAACATCTCATGGCTGCCCTGATGATTTTTTCCGGTGGATAAGCCTGTTAGAGATAATCTGGTTTGCTGAATTTCCTTTCCACTGGACAATCTCCTTAATAGCTGCCTTGGAGGATTTCATCGTGTTTGGTATCAGGATGTGGCTTCATATAAATACTCTATTTCTTTGTTTCTTCTGCTGATTAAGGTCTGTTTTTTCAACTAAAGAAATGGTCTCATCAAGTGCTTCTGAGAGGGGAGAGCTACCCAGAGACTTTGTGTGTTTGGTGGTTCTGAGCCAGTTGTGTTGGCCAAGGTGGTTGGAATTCACTGTTGATTTTGGATACGTCAGCTTTTGACAGCTCAGGGGCCAAAACAAAGGGAAGAAAAGAGATCAGGGAGAGGAAAGTTATAATCCTTAAACGTGACACTCCTCCTGCCACAGGATAGAGTCCTCTCTGTGCCTGTCTCCCCTGGGATGCCCCATGGAGAAAAGAAGGTGGCCAAAAGTCACAGCCCCTCTCCTTTCATCTGTTTCCCCTGCTGTGCCCCCATCAACAGCATCCTTGAATCTCTTTCAGAACTTTATCAGGCTTCAGGTAACCTGATAAGGACATTTGCTACCACTGCTCCTTTAGCAAAAACTCATTTTCAGCACTTTTTAAAAACAAACCTCTCCCTTTTTATACATCCTCCAAGGATGCTTTTTCTTTTCCCTGCCCAAATCAGTGCTGGAAAAAGGGGGGGTCAGGAGATTACAGTTGCCAGCGAGTTGCTGAACGATCTTCAGCAATTCATTTGATCTTTCTGTGCCTCGTTCTCACAAATAAGGATGCTGGTAATAACTTTCCATTGTTAAAGCTCTGGTAATAACTTTCCATTGTTAAAGCTCTTAAAGCTCTTGTATAGAAACTGGTATATGGGAGTGAGAATAATTATTGTAATCATTTGCAAGGGAAGGCACTGGAAATAAAAGTTTCTGCAGTATAGGACCTTAGTTCTTGTTGAGGGGAATTATTAGAATAATTTTGGCTGGAATGACCAATAAAGTATGAATAAGATAACTGCTTCTATTGAATTTATAGTCAGTGGGGAGCTAGATGATTAGAAGATAAAACAAATGGGTGGAAGGTGTAGGTTTCTATTGGAGCTATCTTGGAGAAGAATAGGAAAGCTTCTGCTTACTGCAGCTGATTTTGGTCTTGTCTGGCATCTGTACACTGGATGGGTTCCTTGCACCCATTGGCAAGGAGCCATTTGGGCTGTTATTAAAAAGAAAAACCACCCCAGGACAATAAAACAACAAACCACCCCCAACAAACCCCAAACCAGTGACATTTCCCCCATCCCCTGCTCCTTCTCAGGCTGCACAAGCTGATCTCCTGCAGCTTTAAGCAGTAAAGACAACATCACACTGACCAGGACTGTCCATTGGTACCTGACAGGGCAACTGCAGGTGCATTAGGATAATGGAGAGATAGATATGTTTGTTCTATACATTTCTCAACTCCTGGCTCCCACCCTGTCCCTTATTACCTTTAATTTATTTACAGCTTGCTAAAAATAGGTCTTGGAGAAGACTTGGAGCTGTTGAGACAGAGACAGAGCAAAACTGTAAATCACTTGACAGCTCATTTCCTTGTAGCAAATATCATCTTCTTATGACTATATGTTTAGATTAAGGAAGGAATAAAATGTAGCAAGAACTCCATTTGGTTACTGTGAGCTGCAGGCATATTTCTTTTTCCTTCAATAAATAACCTAAGTGGATAGGAATGAGAAATCCTGTAGAAGAGGCCCAAACTGGATGTGTTTGAGCTCTCAGATTTGTGAGGGGTTTGGGTGCTGGTGGGTGGTTAGTGCAGGAGCTGCAGCCTGCTGTGCAGGGCTCTGCAGGAGGAGCAGTGATGCCAGCAGTGATGCCAGCCCCAGTGCCATGGCACTGACACCTCTGGGCTGGGTTATTTCACCTGCCTGGCTGTGGGATGTTGGAGAACACGCCTCATCTTCATGTCTGCTGAGACCTTTTAGGATGTGCTCTGCAACCCTTCCAGCCCCGTTCCTGCAGCCAGTGGGAACTTTGGCTCTAATTCCAGCTGGGATGGGGTCAAGACCTTGCCTGCTCTTTCCTTATGCACACCAGGATCTCCAGAGCTCTTTGCCAACACCACCTCATCTAGGGTGCTCTCGTTAGGCATCTCAGAGGTGTTACTCCATCACTGGTGCTTTTATTCCCTTGGGATATTTGCTTCCTGCTCAGGCTGGGCACAAGGAGCCAGCAGCCACGGCCAGGGCTGATTTTTGGAAAGACATGGGCAGCTCTTTCAGAAGACCTCCATGTGTGTCCTCTGCAAAAGCCACATCTCAGAGAGATCTGGTGGCCTTTACCCCTATTTGGGTGCCTGTTTAATTTTCTTCAAATTAAAGCAGCCTAAGCTGCTGTTCCTGTTCCTCATCAGTGCCGTGAAGGGACCAGCCAGAGGAAAGCAGGTTGTGCCAAAAATAAGAGTCAGGGGACTGAGCCTGGGATGCCAGACTTCACCTTATGGTGGGGCAATATGTATTTTAGAGGAGTGAGATGAGAGCCTCGTCTCTCTGGGTGCAGCTCCTGATGATTGGATCTATGATCCTGCTGTCTCACTGGGTTTGGGGTTTTTTTTTGCAGCAGATATTTTGGTGTTCTGCATGGCTGGGGATTTGCATCGTTTGATGGCAGCTCTGGAGAGATGAGTCCTGCTTCCAGATCTGACAATAACCCGTGATAAAATCGCAGACAAGGCTCTTCTTTCACATGAGCTGCTGTTTCCTCCCCTTAATGTCTTTGCAAGAAAAATGCTATATGACAGCCAGGGCTTGTAGCGTCGCCTCAGCCTTCCACTATCTATCTACATTGCACAACAACAAGAAAAAAAAAGGAGTTATCAGTGTCCCAGGAGGCAGAGAACAAATTTAGGTCCCAATCTTGCATATGCTTATACAGCTAATTAGCTTGGCTCAATGGAGCCCATTCAGCCTGTAGCACTTGTCCTTCATCTGTTCAGGACGGCGTGTGAATGGGTATTGAAACCCCGAGTCAATTGGGGTATTGTTGCATGGACATTATTTCTTGTTTGAAGCAAAGAACAGCCTCTCCATTATAGAAAGCTTTTTTTTTTTTTTTTACCTCCTTTTAAAGGTAATGCAGCTATTGCTGTGAAATTACAGGCCCAGGTAAATTTATGCTTTTCAATTCCCAGCTCTGGAATTGCTGAGCTGGGCTCTCTGGGGGCAGGAAGCTGGAGCTGTGTTTGGCATGGGGAGAGCTGGTGTGGCTCCAGACAGGGGTGTCCTGCCAGCTCAGGGACCTGGAGTAAGGGACAGGCAGTGACTGATCACCCAGTCTCTGGTGGGGGGTTGTGCCTTGGGACCTTTCTGCCTCAGTAATTAATCTGCGTGTTGATGAACGCCCAGCCAGGTCCTGCAGGTCTCTTGGCGTTCCTGGCATTCAGCAGCAAAAATTGCCATGAGGCCTTGATCATATTTTGGAGTATAACTTTATTAGGCTGTGAGGACAAAAAAAGAGCAAATCCTGCATGCAGGGGGTGAATAGGGCTGAAAAAGGTGTTGTCCAGGTGGGCTCCGAGCCAGCCAGGGACCTCCCTGCACTTGACCCAGGTTGGTGCATGAGCTGCTTTTACTTTGCTTCTCTGTTAAAACTCCTTTCTGATAGCTGCTGAGCTTAAAAAGCAGAATTTACATCCTAATTTTGTTAATGATATTAACATAATGGTACTAGCAGCTTGTTACAGGTACCTCTGCCAAGATTTTTTTCCATTTAACCTTGAGTGCTGACGTTGGACAAGCTCGATATCATTTTTTTTTTTCCCCCCTCATGTTTGAACTTGAAAAGTTCTTTAATACTCAGCTCCATGTTTTCTGTTTGGCTTTCTCAATTCCTTATTATTTCCCATGGCTGTGATGCACAGAGATCTTCCCTGCCAGGTCATTTCCAGGACTTGGACCCGAATTAGACTCGGTAGCTGGAAGGCGGCGAGCCTCAGAAATGTTTGTACATGATTCAGTTCCTGGAGGACAAAAGCTCATCCTTGGCCAGGGAGCATCGTACACGCGACTCTCCTTCTGCTTCCAGGCACTGCAAGAAGAGAAATGTGGAGGCAGGCTGTTCCCAGGGGAGTCCTCCTGAAAATTTCCCGCCTGCATGGCTAATTCTGAGCTTTGTCTCCTTTCCCACCAGATTCTCCCTCTGCATCTTGATCAGATGCTAATGAGCGTTTGTTCCCACCCAGCACTGGGATCTTTATTAAGGTTTTTTTAGAGAGCTTTGCACTCCTGGCACTGTTGCAACCCTGAAATCTCCCGCAGCCCCTTCCCTCCTTCTGCTGGTCTCCAAGTGACCCCAAATTATTGAGTTTCACCCCTGCTCAGAGCTCAGGTAGCTCATGCTGAGGAAGTTTTGGGGATAAATAAGGCTAGGGCAGGATCTCCTGTGCTGCTGTGACTTCCAGCTCACTGCTTGCTGGAGATGCTCCAGTGGCGTGGTCCCGCAGAGCCCAGGGAGTTACTGGAGTTGGCTGGAGACCAAATTCAACCTGTGGTTTGAAACTCCAGCGTAAGCTGCTTCCTGCTGGCTCTGTGCTGTGGGGAACCCAAGTCAGCAGATGCCACCGTGCACTTGCTGCCGTTGCTCCCTCCTTATTTTTATTTGCATGCCTGGGATTCTTGCTTTCAGCTCAGCAGCAATAAATGAGCCATTTGCATAATGAATGGTTTTAAAAACTGCAACCCTGCAGTGTCTTGAGCCTTGCCCTTCAGAAAGGGCCTGTTTGCTGGGAGGAGGTGGCATAATTCAAACAGCTGAAATTCCTCTGGGAAAGGGAAGTTGGGGTGGGAAACACTCGGGTGGGTTTGCAGCTGGTTTCTCCCCAGTGCAGCCCCACGTGGGGGTTTGGAGCAAGCAGAGCAAATGCAGCATTACAGCTGGGTGGGAGGGGATGGAATGGGCAGGAAAGAGGGGGAAAAAGTGCTGGAAGAGGTTGCTCTGCTCCAGTTCCTGCTGGACATTGGCTGTACAAGTAACTTGGTTTCTCCATGCCTGTTTTTTCACACAGTTGCTGGGGGTGGGGGTTGTCTTTGCTCCAAGGTGGTTCCTGGGTGCTGCTGACTTTCATTCTGTGATAAAAGCATGCAAGGAGGTTTAATTTCCTACTTGTGGTTCATAAAATGGTTTGGGTTAGAGGGAACCTTGAAGATCATCCAATTCCAACCTCACTGGAATGCCATGGGCAGGGACACCTCCCACTAGAGCAGGTTGCTCCAAGCCCCATCCAGCCTGGTCTGGAACACCTCCAGGGATGGAGCATCCACAGCTTCCCTGGGCAGCCTGGGCCAGGGTCTCACCACCCTCCTAGTCAAGAATTTCTTCCTAAGTTCTAATATAAATCTTCCCTCTTCCAGTTTGAAGCCATCACCCCTCATCCTATCACTGCAAGCCCTTGTGAAAAATCCCTCCCCAGCTTTCTTGTAGGCCCCCTGTAAGTACTGGAAGGTGGCAGGAGGTTCTCCAGGCTGAGCTAGCCCAACTTTTTCAGCCTGCCCTTGTAGGGGAGGGCATCCAGACATCTCATCATCTTCATAGCCTCCTCTGGCCCTTCCTTGGGACCCTCTAAAAAAAAAAAAAAGAAATTATGTCAATCCCATTCCACGTTCTTCCTCCTCTTTGCCCTCTCCCTGTTGCCATCCTGGCAGTGGTTTGGGCTCCTTTGGGCTAAATGTCCATTCACTGCACCCTTGTTGCTCTCCTGCAGCACTGCTCCCTCCAAGGACAAACCTGTCCCTGGGACATGTGGCTCTTGGAGTAAAAGGCTTTTAGCAGAGGAGTGGTTGTGCTGCTGTGCTCACATCCTAGTGCAAAGCTGGTGGTTGGGAAGGGGTTTGGGGCTGAAAAGGTGGGGAGGGCACAGCTGCAGAGCAGCAGGGAGAGGTCAGTGCCCAGGGCTGGGCATCAGCTCCCTGTTCCACGTGGGGGGTTCTTGGCAACCTTTCCATCTGCTCTGCTGGGTGTTGAGAGAAATAATGCACTGATGTGTGGTGCTTGGGAGGTGTCAGTCCCCTCTGAGCCAAAAAAAAAGGAGCATGGCTTGCACCAGCAAATCCAGCCAAGGCATCAGCTCTCCTCTGTGCCCACAGAGTGGCCACTGAGTGCCCAAGACCCCGGTGTCCTCCACCTGAAGCTGGGCCATCCACCAGACACAGTGAGATGCTTTCCCAGCCCCACTGAGATCACGGAGCAGAAAAATGGGGTGAAGGACCCCTAAAATGAGCCCTGCTCCTGGAGCAGCAGGAGCCCTGGAGCCTGGTAGGTGGGGAGTTCATTGCTGTGCTCGTGCTGCCGTGAAGCTGGGGGGGTGATGAGCTTCCTAATGGCTCCTAATACAAAAAAAGGAGGATGAATAATGAGCAGTGATAACTCTCCTGCAAACATTAGCTTCCCACACTCTGCTGAGACTTCCTCCAAGTCCCTTAAAAGGCCATCTGTGTTTCCAGGGCTGATTGCAAAAATTCTGCAAGACGCTGATTTCTGTTTGTTTTCCTTCAAAGTACTTTCAAATTTGTGCTTGCTGAGTTTGTTGAACCGTGGCAAGCTGCATGTGAGGAAGAGTCATGTGAGGAGTCGAGTCCTTCATGGAAAATGAATGTGAATCAAAATCCACTGCAAACCCCATAATCTCTGCCCCACATAAGAAAGCCTCCACTTCAAGGAATAAAAGTAGGAAAAAATAGGTTGGGTTTAATTGCTTTGGATGCCCTGTCACAGCAGAAGTGTGAAAAGATGATAAAAGATGGAATTTAAAGCTCAGCGAGTGGCAGGATGGGAATGCTGGTGCACCAGGAGATGGATCCTTTATCCCCAGCACATCTCTGCTGAGTTAAGATAAATGTTGAGCTATTAAGTTCCTCAGAGCAAGAAGAGGCTGGGGGAAGGTCACTCACTGCTTCCCTATTTTGGATTTGCCTCAGTGCTGCATCACTTGCTCTCTGGTGCTGTAAGGAGAAATCCCTGTTCTCTTCCAAGAATGCCTGAAATAAGCCCCCCAAAAGTGCCAGGAGGGGCTCAGGATGTCCCAGGGAGGGCTGGCTTCACCCCATCACTGTGGGGGGGACAGTGCTCAGCCCCTGCAGCAGCACTGGGGCTGGTGGCAGGGCCCCCCACACTACTTGCAGGGGCAAATGAAGCTCCCAGAGCTGGGCTGGAGCTTGTCGTGGTCTACAGGGGGAGGTTGAGTGGCACCCAGGGTCTGGCATTAGCACTTCTTTCCTGGGTAAAGGGCTTTAAAACCCACAGGCACCTTCTGCTGAGCAGCTCCTGGGGGAGTTGTGATGCTCATCTTACTACCTGGGTTAGTAGTTGAGGTCAACCTCAACTTACAGGTGGAAATGAGTGTGAAGTGCCAACAGCAGGCACAAAACCTCTGCGTAGCCCAATTTTCCTGCTGTCCTGTCCCCTAAAGCAGAAGAATCCTGAGCAGTGGGAAGATGCCACGGGGACCACAACCAGGCCAGGAGCTCAGCTCCATCTCCCTGCCCAAATCCAGGTTCTTCTCTGGATTCAGGAGACTGTGCAAGGCTCTGCCAGATAAGAGACCGAGGCGCGGGAGGACAGAGGAGGGGAAGAAGATGAATCTCCTGCATTCATTATTCTGCACGCAAAGAACATCAAAAGCACTAATGGAAAAGCCTTTTTATATTTTTCCTCAAAGCAGTTGTCCAGATTTGGCAGGCTGATTTCTGCCTGGTGAAATATTTATGAATGGAGCAGCTGTGGGTGCTGCTGTGGGAGGGCAGCGAGGAAACGCTCCCTCCTGCCTCACTAAATAGGTTTTTCCATGTAAACCTTTCTTCTCCCCCTTTGCTTTATTTGTGTTACTTCTGTTTGAAGAACTCAGAGAGGAGTCAGGACTGAGTTTGCAAACCATGGGTAGTAAGAGGTATTTATTTTTTGATTTATTTAAGAAGAGGGGGATGGAGACAGATGGGGTGGATGTGGCCAGCAATGGGCATTGCACCCTGATTTCTCTCTGCTGCTGCCTCCCTGTTTAACCTGAAAACCTCTTGACTTATTTCTATAGCTAATAATTCATCAAGGGATTATTTTCTGTGAAGGAAGACGATTGCACTGACCTAAATGAGGTTTATCTTTTTTTTTCTTCTCTAGTAATTAGTCCCACCCACACGGAGGGAGCGTGAAATGATATATGAAGGTGTTTTGATCCCAGTTTATTAATTCCTAATCCTGATTTATTATTATTCGTTCTAATTTTGCATTGTCACTTGGTGAGTAAGGTAGTTTAGAAAGTACAGATGAAGAGCTAATGTTGAATTTCTATTGAAACACCAGCTGCTTAGAAATAATGGGTCCAGAGCAGGAAAGCTGCAGTGCTCCTGTTTGCCCAAGGCAATGGGAAGAGCAGCAGTTGGTATCAACATAAACTGGTGTGTCCAGTCTCTTGGACAGTGATGCTCATAGTTTATTTTAATTAAAAAAAACACCTATTTTTCCTTCTGGCCTTGCCCAGAAGATGATAAATCTGGTGCAGAGAGAAATCTGTTCGTTCCCTTCTCTCCCTGGCGATGGTGGGTAAGTGCTGTTGGCTCTAGAGACATGTGAGGTGGGAGATGCCAAGTTTGGGGTGCAGGATGTGGATTTGGGGTGCTGAGGAGGCTGGGGAGGAGCTGCTGTGGTTTTGTGGAGAGTATGGGAATTTTTGGGCATCTCCAGCTTGATGTGTGTGTGTGTGCAGTGCACGAGGAGGAATGGGACTACTTAGAATCTGAAGCTGTGTTGCCATCAGGGTATTGTGCTCTTTAAATATAGATCCTTTGAAATGGGATAACTTGGGCCGTTGAAGGATAGTAACAGTAATTGTATAAATATTTATGTCATGTAAATTAGCCCAAATCAGTGCTGCAGCACTGGGATAGTTTTTTCCCCCTTTCAAAAAGTTCTGCTGAAATCTCAAGTTCTGACCAGATGTGCTGGTGGATCAGCCCATAAAAACAGCACCAGTTGTTGAGCTGGTTCCTATTTTAAAAAGTGCAGCAATGCACTGGAAGAGCATCAAGTTCCAAACCTGCACTTCAGGAAGCAGAGCTGGGGGCTGCTTGCTGCTGAGGTTTTCATGTCTTCCTGGCTGGTGCTCACCAGTATTTGAAGTGGACATGCATGGTGTGGGGGTGGAAAGTCCTCGTGAGTCTCCAGAGATGCTGTGAAGCTTCTTTTCTGTGTGGCAAACAGAGAGGAAACAATGACATTTTGTATTTGTTTGCTCTTTTAATGTTTATTTCTGGTGTATTTAAATATTACAAAGCCTCATAGCAGATTTTGTTAGGTCCTGGTGTTGATTTAGCATCTGGACAAACACCGTGCCATCACTCACCTCTGCCCAAATGGGTCCTACTAAGAGGAGTTCCCAGTTCAGCAGCTCTCAGTGTCCTTAGTGGCCATCACACCAGTTTGGTTGCCTTGGTCATGGTGAATAAAAAGCCCTTGGTGATGCTCTTCCAGGGTTGGGGTACCAAAGGGGCACCCTTAATGGAGAAGATGTGAAACTTCACAGGCTCAACAGAGTGTTGACAGTCCCATGCCAACACAGTTCAGCAGAGACAGCCCATTAATCCTCCTGACAGCCCCTTTGAACACTGTCATATTTCAGTCCTGTTAAGCCATCGGGCTGCTGTTTATGGGTTTCGTGCCCAAAGGAAGAGCTGTGCTGAGCCTGCAAATGCTGCTTGACTTCTGTAAAACCCTGGTGAGAGCTGGCAGCTCGTCCTCACCTCCAGCTGACCTCCCCTGACCCCAGACCCTGCCCTAGGGGAGCTGCTTGGACATATCTGGGCAGCTCTGCTCGCTGGAGGAGGATGCTGGTTTGGCAGCAGGGTGGGTAGCCCTGTTTCCCTTTCCTTTCTGGCCTGAGATGTGGGCAGTGCAGCCAGTGGGTTCCTCTCTGCCTCCTTTCTGCCTTTCTCTACTTGTCCTTTGCAGAGAGATTGATAGGGTTGGGTTTTTGCAGGGCTGTGGGTTGGCATGTTCATTAACCTGCCTGCTGCTTCCCTCCTCACGCCTGCATCTAGGTAAAGCCATGGGACAGAAGGGCCTTGGCAAACACAGAGAGAAATATTTAACACAGCCAAACGTGGCCCCTGAACTGATGTGTTCTGCTGAGCTGAAGCCTTTGCTTTCCTTGTACCCTCGCTCGTTAGCCAAGGCTCATCCAAAGGCCACCAGACAGTGGAAGGTGGCACCAGGGCAACCTCCCACATGCTGAAATGTGCTGTGCTGGCCCATGGTTGCCCGTGCAGATTTGAGGATGGACCAGTCAGGAGTCACACAGGACCCACATGGGCTGTGTGATGTGCTGGAGGTGACCCCAACTCCTCCTTGCTCATGCTGCTGGTGGAGCTGCCCACTTCTCCAGGACAGCTTCAGCATGGAGCAGGACTTTGGGTCTGAGGGGCTCTGCAGAGGGAGGGGAGCAGGATGGATCCTTGCCAGCAGCACTGGCCTCAGTAGCAGCTTCCCCAGCCTGAGCTTCATTAGCTGGGTTTGATTTCTTCCAGTTTGCATTCCTGAAGCCCTGGGTTTTCTCACATCCATCTTGCTCGCACATGTTTTCCTTAGCCTGTGGGGAGGAAAAATACCTTTCTGCTTGTCTGCCACGTCCCAGCACCAGCTTGGATGTCTGTGCTGGGGAACCCAGGGCACGGTGGTGCTGGGACTGGGGGTCAGTGGAGTTTCCTGCGTGCTCAGTTGTGTCACCAGCCACAAAATCTGCATTTAGCTGGGAGAAGAGCTTCCAACAGGAGCTGCTGCTCCCCTCTCGCTGGCTCTGAGGGCACCAAGCAGCAGCAGTATTCAAGCCATACTTTTGGCTGAGGATCTGGCAGGGATTTTGGTGGGTGCAGAGAGGCTCCCTGAGATACCACGCTTGTAAAAGGGAGGAGGGGCCAATCCCACCCGTGGCACCCAGAGTTTGTGGCGACCAGCCCAAGCCACTGCAGCTTCAGCTGGAGCTGCCGCCGGGGCTGGTGCAAGGAGAGGCTTGGAGTGATTTGTAGGGCTGGGAGCTCTCCTCCTTCCCCCTCTGCAGGCTGTAATTCCCCAGCATTACAACGTGTCATTTCTCTAGCTATACCTGAAGAGCCAAGAAATAACATCTGAGCACAGAGAACGGGCAGCGAGGGGGCTTCCAGGGGGAGGAGTGATGCAGAGATCAGGGCGAGGAATGAAAGTTGTCATTTATTTCTCTCTTTCATCCGTTCCAGCCTGAAAAAATCACCACGTTCCTGAGGATCTCTTTCTTTTACAGCTTTGAGCTCGGGCGTTGGGGTTTTTTTTTTTTCCCCAAGCCAGCGGATGCTGCCAGTTCCCATCACCTCATCAAAGCTCCTCTGTCAAAGGGCCGGCGTCAAATGAGCCGGCGGGCTCCTTATTACCTCCCATTAAACCCCCCGGCAGCGGCTGCACTTCATAACCTCCCAGGCAGACTGACAGGTAACCAATGAGCTGCATATTCCAGCAACACCCCCCTGCCCCCGGGGGAGCCGGGACCCTCTCCCGTGCCGGAGCAGAATCTCATTGTGGCCGGGTGCTTCCCGGGGAAGGGCTGGGGCCATTGTCTGCCCCTCCACCGCCCAGCCATGGCGCAGAGAGGTTTGCTCTTTTGTTCCCTTCTCCCTCCATTGTCCGGCCGGGGTGGGTTGCTGGGAGATGCCTGCGTGGCTCTTGGCTGGGTGGAAAAGGGAGGAAGAGTCGCCCGGAGATGCGGGGATGACTGAGATGAAGGTGGAGGGGGGCGGGGGAGAGCTGGAAGTCTGGGGAGGGATGCTGTGGGAGATGTGGCTGGATGAATGGTATCGTTGCAGGTAGGTGTTGCACCTCAGCACGGCCTGATGGTGGATTGATTCCTCCCCTCTTTTCTCTGACAGGCTCCAGCTCACCACCTTTAAATCAGTGTGACGCTGAGCAGTGCCTGAGCTGCTGCGTCCTGGGCACCAAAGGCGAAGGAATTGTGTTGATTTTGGAGCAGTGTCTTCCCTCCAGCCTTCCCTGGTGCTCGTTGGGGTGTGTTTTAGTGGTGGTTGTGATGAAGGATGGAGAGGCTGCTAGATTTGGATGCTTTGTGGGTTTAGGGCTTGTGCGGGATGGGGCTGGATGTGAAGGGGGAAGGGATAAATTGAGGTGGGGAGGGATTTGGGAGCTGGCTGGGGTGGAGTGCCTGGGGTAACTTGGTGGATTAGTGACTTGCTGGTTTATTACTGAGCTGGTTGTGGAGCTGTTTCTTTACTTAATGCTACTGCAAAAATGAAAGTGTGCTGAGCGTAGCTGGTCCTGGTCCAGAGACAGGTACTGGTAAATCCAAGGATGGTGAGGCATCACTGAGCTGCTGGCAGCATGTCCGTCCAGGCATGCAGGCCTGGGGGGCAACATTAGCTGTGGCTTCTTATTTCTGCAAGGAATTGAGATGTCATTGTAGCAGCCCAAATAACTGGCCATTGGCAAGCACTGGGCAGCCTCGGGTGAGACCCGTGTCAGTCTGCACCATGTCCTGGGGTGGGTTCTCACACCATCCTCTGGTCTGAGCCTCTTGCTGGGGAGGGCTGAGCGTTCAGGGCTGGTGCAGACTGACACGTGGAGCTTTTCTGCCATTAAAGTGAGTTTTGCCTTCCCCTGTCATCTTCTGGCTCTGGTGGATGTGGCAGCCAGAGGGACTCCAGGAGCACGTTTCATTCAACAGAGGTTGCCTTCAAATCCTCCAGCCCCTGCAGATGACAGCTGCTAAATCACCTGTTATTGTGCAGAGAACAAAGCTGTCCTCCAGACAAAGGAGAGAGAAGGGGCTGGGGCTGGGGGGAGGACAAGCACAGCAGTGGGAAGGAGGTGGTGTCCCCTGGGTGAAGGCAAGGACCGCCAGCAGAGCTGCCAGGACTTGGGCAGAGAAACCTCCCAGTGTGGGAAATGAAACCTGAGGTGATGGATCCACCCAGCGATGCTCCAAACCACCTGGCTGCAGCATCTAAAGGGCAAGGAAGAGCCATGTCCAGGCTTGGCTCCAATTTAGGTTGGATATTGCTCAATTTTGTCAAGGTTGTCATGGCTGTATGGAAGGCGACAGGACCCAGACCTGGCTTTCCACTTGGCGTGCCTGTGTTAGCTGACCTGTAACTGTGTGGCCCGATGCTGGGCCATCTGCTGGGACTTTGCTGGTGCCCCCTTTGCAGCTCTTAGTTCTGCTGCTCAGCTTGCAGTGAAACAGTGCAAACCCCAAAGCTGATTTCCCCCAACAGCATTTTCATGCCACCTGAGCTTCTCCTGCAAAGCCGTTTGACCACCTGCGAGCCAAACCAGCAAAGCAAGAGCTGCTTCTAGAAACCTTTTGATGCTAAAAAGTTAATCCCTTGGTCCCAGCCTGGTGTAGCTGTTGGACATGAACATCAAAACAACAGTGCAGTGCAGGAGCTGCTCGAATCCTGCTCTGGATGTGGTGCACAGCAGTGGCCAAGTCTCCTGAGCTCCTGCGGAGCGCTTTGCTCCCCGATGGAGCTGCCTAAATAATATTAATAATTAAGGGCTGAAGCTGGGCATGGATGTGCTTCCCAGGGGCTGCCAGCGTGCACTTAAGCAATTGTGCCCAAGCCAGCAGATGCCACCTCCTCGGCCTGATGGCCTTGGCCATCCCCAGCGTGCGGCTGGAGGGGCGGCAGCGATCGCCGCGGGAGCCCTCCTCAATATTTAAAGACTATTGATGGGTGAGTCGAGCTGGGATGGCACAAAAAACAAATGTCTAGACAGGGCAGAGAGTGGAGAGGCTGTTTTGCCTTCTGCGTGATGTGTGGCAGGAGGAAACAAGCTGGTTTATTAAGTTTTCCTTTCTTTTTCAATGGAAAAGTTGGGGATTTGCTCTGTTCTACTGGGGGAAAAGCTGGGTCTAGATGCCTCCAAATCTGTCTTCACTGGGCAGCAGTGGGAAATCTTCCCCGGCATCCCAGAAGTCAGAGGAGTGCTTCAAATTTTGCTGCATTGTCAGCAATAATTAACTGAGAAGTGGGAGGAAGACTTGTGAAATAACTCTGGAAACGGAGCTCTTCGAGGAAGAATAACTCATTGATGGGAAGAGAGAATCATTACTCTGGAATTAAAATAAATGGCTTTTCCTGTAAATCTAAATTTCAGGGGCAAAAGCAGACTTTAATTCTCTTCTGTGGCTGCTGCAGCAGACAGTTCTGAAATAAAGCTTTTGCCCCAGCAGCACTGTTGGTGACCACTGTGATCTGGATGATGTAGGTAGGAGAAGAGGGGGGCAGCTGCTGAAAGTCACTGTGGAGCATCCTCTAAAGAGGAGGCTTTTGAAAGCTGCTGTAAAACATAAGGATTAAAGAAAACAAGCTCTTTTTTTCTCTAAGAACCATAGCATCCTTTAAGACTTAATTCTGCTTACTATCTGTCCTCTCTGGGCTGCACTGTTAGGGTTTCACTGTTACAGGTTGGTGAATGTAGAAATATTGGAGGGCTGGGTGCTCTTGTTCTCTGCTCTGTCCCTTTTTCCCCTTGGTTTTCTGGTGGGGGAGCAAAGGCAGGATTTTAGAGTGTATATTAAATGGCAAGAGGTGACTCCTGGCTGGCCTGGGTGGCCCTTTGCTGTGGTTACTTCTTCAGCCATCCTGCTTTTTGCCACCTCTCCATTCTCCCTGTTTACATGATCTGTGCTGTCGGGGCAGAGGACAGAATTAATTTTAGGTATCTGCCTCTCCTGTGAATATTTGTGCCAGGAAAGCACTTGTGCAGTTTCTTAGAGAAGTCCCTATCTCCCTTCTCTGACCTTTTATTCCTTCTGAGGATGGAGTGTTTCTTCTTTAATATCCTCTGCAATCTTTGTCTCACCTGCTGCTTGTTCTCTTATCACTTTATACACTTGCCTGTAATCTCCCCAGTTTGCATCTACATGTTCCATCAAGTGCTTCCCTGCTCTTTAACCCTCGAGGGGCTGCTCCTGGTTCCTCTCGGGCATGGCAATGGCAGCTGAAGGGCACCATTAGCAGCTGAGCATATTAATTTATTTAAAACCAGTTTTACTGCATAATTGCTCTTGCCTTGAAGCAAAACTCCGAACGTCTGGTGGACTGAAGAGGCGAGATGCCACCCAGTGTCCTCTTCTCATGCCACTTGCCATGGATGTAGCATCTTGCTTTCAACCATCACCAGGTCCCGTGGAGCTACTGAAGTCACCTGCAATGAGCCATTGTTGCCTTTGGAGCCAGCCCCACGTCCCAGGGCTGGGGTGAGGAGTGGCTGTAGTGGGACCATGCTGCGTGTGTGGTTTATGCTGGTTGGCCCCACAGTGCTGCAGACCTGGGGGCACCACAGCCCTGGAAGCTGGTGGGCCTTGCAGGGCTGTGCCTTTAACTTTCAGACCATGAATTTCCTAGGAAATGCTGTCGTCTTTCTTGGACTTTCCTCTGTTATTTTATTCTATTTATCCCAGTACTTCTGTACCAAGCTGGTAGTTCCTTATAAACACCAAAGAGGAGGTGTAACAGTTACCAATACTTGACATTTTTGGTAGAGAAATGTTTGAGGCCACTTGTTTGGGTTTTTTTTCCAGGAAGGAAGAGAAGTTATTGACTCTTCATTAAAATTTCAAAGCAATAAGATTTTATTGCTCCAGTGGCCATCCACAGGACCCAAAGTCTCCTGGAGCTGGGTTGGCCCTTTTTGCCCTCTACATGCCAAGCATTCCTCGTGTCCGGATGCGCTGAGGTCTGGGAAGTCTCATTAGTGCCTCATGACCCCCTTGGCTTTTTGCCATTTTTCCAACACTTCTGTCCTTAGAGGAATTCCCCTTTTCTCTCTGATTCCTATGTTCAGTTTAGGAGGAGATGCCCTGGCACGGGGCGATGGGAATCATTTTGGTGACCTTCATGGAATTAAGAGGAGCTGACTGGGAGTTTCCTGGAGCTGCTGATGGGAACAGAGCACTGTCTTCTCCATCAGCATCTTGATTAAACCCCCTGCCAGTAATTACCCTGCTTTTGGAGGCACCTTATCATGGTTCTCCAACGGCAAATTTACAGCCCTGCAAGAGCACAGAGGGGGGAGGTGGTGCCTAAAAATGCCCCCTCTGGGTTTCTACGGATAGTGTTTTAGGTTGTGGAGATGACATAGTGGAGACCACTAAGCAGATAAACACTGGGAGCAATGATGATTTGTCCTTGAAAAGCTCCGTGGGCGGTTCGTGAGGGAAGGGGAGATGCATTGACTTGGACAGCTACTTATAGAAAACAGATGTGCAAGTTAGGAAACACAAGTGATAAATCTGAACCCATCTGGCAGCCCTCTCAGGAGCATTTAGAGTCACAGGCGGCCATGAATGGCTCTCAGTTTCTCCTCTGAAAGAAGAACTTGCCATCTCTTGTAAAACAGGAAGGCAGTTTTGTTTGTCTGTGTCCCCCACAACCTCCACTCTGCTTGGATGGAGCAACCTACACCCTGCAGAGGTGCCTCGTGTGCTGGGCAGGGGAGGAGGAGCTGGGGGGTGTATGGCACTGGGACAGGTTTATGGTTTTCCCTTGGCAAATGCCAGGACTTGAAGGCATTGAGGAGGTAGAGCAGGATCTGTGCTGGTTTTCTGTAGCTGCTGGGGGCTGGCACTGCTGTGGGTGGTATTTGGCAGCACAGCCAGGTGGGGTGGGTTTTAAGCTGTCCCAAAGTCTAGTTTTATGCCAAAAAAGGGACTTCTTGATTTGCTGTCTCGGGCTCCTCCATGGCTTCTCTTCAAGGCTGAGGGATTTCTGTTTCCTCCCTGCCAAAACAGGCAAGCTCCTTAAGCAGTGGCCACCTTGGAGGATGTCCTCCTTCAGGAGGACCCACTTTCTGCTGGTTTGGACCTCAGCTCTTTTTTTCCCTTTCTTCTCCCTTTTCTCTAGCTTATAAAGAGAGGCAATTTCCAAGCTAACTATGGACATGGTATTTTTCTTAGACCCATTTGAAAACTGCTTTTTGGACAAGCTGGGGCTTAGTGGGTGGTGTCACCCTTGGCCTTGGAAAGCTTCTTCTGCAGTCCTCCAGCTCCTCTCAGCTTGTGGCATCTCCTCCTCCTCAGCTCTTTGAAAGCCCTTTGTATGGGAGCCTAATGGGTTTTTGTGGTTATTGTCTTAAGCAGGCAGTCTATGAAATCAGAGTCCTTTCCACACAATATCATAAGGAGATTAAAAAGAAAGCCCAGATTTATGGGAAACAGAATGAATACTTTTATAACCTGAGGAAAGACTTGAGAAATGTCTTGTAAGGAAGCGTTTTAAACTTCAGATCCCAGTTTAACCCAATGTTTACCATTCAAGAGTGGGTTGTCTTCTACCTTGTAGAGATGACCATGATGCAGGTCCCATGGGTTTTGTCATTACCTTGCTGTTGCTGCTCTTACCTGGCCAGCTGACATCCTCTCTACAGCAGAGCTGGGCTGTTGGAGTTATTTCCAGCTCTTTATTGATGTATTGCTGCACCCTAAATTAATTCCTCACCAATCCCATTTGCAGCTGAATGGGTCTCTGGAGGAGATGATGTTGTTAACACTGGCAAACTTCATGATATAGCTGTGCACAAATGGACGTAACTGAGGAAAAGAAGTGCTGTGAAGTAATTAAGGAGCTTGGTGCTCTTTGCAGCCTGGCTGAAGTCCACGTCCCCTTCCAGTGCTTGCTGAGAGCCCTGGTTTGGAAGGAAAACCACGAAGCACTTACTGAGGCCCTGGGTAGGAGGAGCAGTGGGGAGTGAGATCCCAGGCAGAGTTCTGGCTGGCCAAGGTTCATGGTTGTCCTGCAGCAGCACCACCCAGAGTCAAACACTTGTGCTGGAAGCAGATGTGGGGTCATGCAGGGACTCGTGCTGCTGGTGGAGCAGCAGGTCCCTGCTGACTGCAGCTGTCAGGGAGCAGCTCCCTGCCCTGGACTCTCTGAGGCTTAGGGTTGGTTTTGTGGCTTTCACTGATGAAGGTTTTGGCATGGAGCAAGCAGGATCATGAGGCTTGGCCTCCCAACCTATATATGACTTTTTTAATCTATAAATGCATGGGTCTGTTGCAAGTCTAACCTGCTGGTAGTGCTGTGTTGGCCAGAATTGCCTTGTCTACTCCTTCTCCCCCATCTTTCCATTTTAAATTGACCCCTTGCCCCTTATCCCAAAGGCTAGGAGTGATTTGGAGAGAAGCCAGCAGTTTGTCTTGCTGGTGCCCTGCTCAGGGGGGTGGTGCTGGTGCCCTGCTCAGGGGGGTGGTGCTGGTGCCTTGCTCGTGGTCCTGGGATGCTGTGGGAAATCCCACCCCTGGTCCTCTGGGCTGCTCAGGATTAGCTGAGAAATGCACTTGTGAGTGAAGGTGTTTGAAACTCAGAAATGATGACAGCTAAGCCAAATGACCTGCTAAAACAACCTCTGATGACAACAGGAGAGTCAGATGAGGGCAGCAGGCTATCTAATAGCATTGAGGGGCTGTGATTTACTGAGTGGAAGACCTTTAGAGAGAGACTGGAACAACGGTTTAATAAACTTGGTGAAACTGTGTTAATTAATACATTTTTAAAGACAATTCAGTGCTGAGTTCAGATAAAAAGCAGTAGCTTCTTCAAGAATTGGTTAACCCTGGAAGTCCCAGGTATATTTCTGCTCCTGCTGTGTTTCCTTGGGGTTTGAAGTAGGAGTTTGTGATGTGAGGGACGACTCTTCTGTTGTGCTTGGAGTTGAATGGGCATAAGGCCAACCCCAAAATAACCAGAGAACCCAGAAGATCTGGGAGCTGCTGTTCCCCTGGCATCCCCAGGAATCCCAGCTGCTGTGCCTCCTGCTGAGTGCACGTTCAGACCTTCTGCAGATGGCATTAAACCCAAATTCTTGCGCTCGGTCCTTTCGGGTTTCGTTTGTCAGTGGCAGAGGTTCATCTAAGGGCAGGGCTGGCTCGTGGCCTTGGGTTTGAAGGCAGCTGAGGAGGGGAGCTGGGCACGTTCAGAGGCGGGTGTCACCCTTCTCCAGCCTTCAGAAGAGAACTGCTGGTGGCCAGTGTGTTGCCTGGTGCTGTGTCAACCTTGGCCTGTGGTTGGAGCTAAGCCCTTGACAGAGGTCTACAGGGTTGGGTGGCCTCGTTGTGGCAGCAGTAACTGGTCCCTCCTGCCTCCACCCACAGAGAGCCCTCTTTCTTTTTGCAGTGGAAATGGTAGAAAGAGATGGAAGTGCTGCTGTTGGGGAGCCAGAGTTTGCTGTGGCAGTTGGCATTGCCGAGCTCCGTTCGTATTGATTGGAGCAGAGGCAATTAAGAGACTCCCACTGCTTTCACTGGAGGTTTCCCTGCATAAGGAGGCTTGAAGCAGAGGGGAGGACCATTACAGTGTATAAACACCGTGCAGGCGAGCAGCTGGGGTCTGGAGGCATCTCACAGCCTTGTTTAAGCCTGAAATATTTCTTGTTGACTGGCAAGGGAGCCAAGAGGAAGCGTGTGTCTCAGCAACGTGTCTTGTCAGCTTTGCAGCACGTGTCCAGGAACGTGTCCTCCCTTCTGGCAAGGGCTGGTGAGATGTGGAGGCAGGGCTGGACCCCTCCTCACTGGGCTTCATTTCAGGAGGGTTTTCTACAGTGCAAATTCCTCAGAAGTTCCTTATTCCTGAACTTAAATCTGCCCATATCTCATGCGAGTCATTTTTTGTGGTGGAAAGCTCTTTGCCTGTGAGGAGGGTGAAGCTGCAGCTGTGACAGGATCATCTGCACAGAGGAGAAGGGTCCCATAGCATGTAGATTGTTCACATGGAGAATTTTGTGGCATTGGTTCCTCCTTCTCCATCCCATGCTCTGGGTTACGTGTTGCCCTTGGCCACGGGCTTGGTCCTTGGCTGCCAAGTCTTGTTTTGTTCCCAGCTAGGAATTAGTTTCCTGTATTTGCTGGCAAGAGTTCACTAGTGCAAAAAGGAAAACTTTGGGATGGGTTATAGGAAGTTAATTGGATCACTTGGCAAGGGAGTGGGGTAATCCAGTTCTCATGTGGTTTTTGAATCTGTCCTTTAGCATCAAAAGAAGAGAGTGGCAGCAAAGGAGTTGGGTTCCTAGTGTATCAACACATCCCTTGTTGGCCTGATGTCTTCAACATGATGTTCTGCAGTGGTCCTTGGAGACCCTGAATCCTGTTTATCTAAAGTAAGCCTGGATGGAGCTGGATGTTTTGAATTCAATAATATGACTGGGAGAGAGCTGATCTGAAAATGCTGGAGGAAAGAGGAGAATGTGACTTCTTCTCACTCATGCTATGATATCTCCTTCTCCCTTCCACAGGATTCCTTACTTTAATTTCAGAATTTGTGCTTTAGTAGTAATGTGGGTGGATTTTGTCCAGCTGCTCCTATATGATGCTGACAGACTCTTTGGGGCTCCCCAACAGTGCCAGGTTTTGGGGGGTGTGCTGGAGCCTTGGGGGCTCCTGTGGTCCCATGAAATCAGTGGGAGCAGTTGGGAAGGTCTGGAGGAGGGTGTTAAGGAGGCAGCAATCACCTCTCTTGGCTTTGGCAGAGGAGGTGCAGCCCTGGTGCTGGGTTGGGCAGGTGGGATGGGACCCTCCTCTCCTCTGGAGAGAAGCAGTGTCAAAATCCAAGAGGAATTGCAAAAATGCATCTGCTGGCTTGAAGCAATCCAAACCACCCCGACTGGATCTCATTTTCACATTAAAATGGTGCCTTTGCTCTCAGCTCTAATTGTGCTGGCATGAAAACTCCGTGGTTGCTGCTGTAATTGAGAAAAGATGGAGGAGAACTTGTTTTCTGTTGTTTTGACTTCTGGTGAATGCAGCAGCTTTGGGTACATGCTCTGATGGGTTTTTTTTCCACTGAGGATTTAGTTGCCTTTTAGCAAGGGACCAAGAGGTGGGAGTAACACCTTGGAGTGCTTAAAACTCATCACAGAAAGTGAGGATGGCTCCGTAGGGTCTCAGAGAGAGTCGGAGCTTCCCATTTATCCTCTGAAGCTTTCCCCTCTAGGCTTTGATCCATGCCAGAAGAAGCTGCCCAAATCTGTAGAACACAATTACAAGAAAGCAAAATACAGTCTGGACTCAGTGCTGGTCAATCCAAACCAGGGCAGGTCACTGGGCTGTGCAGACAGAGCAGGAGGGACCCTGGGGAAGGGCTTGGTGGCCAAGCCCAGGCAGAAAGTATAAAGTACCAGCACACTAAGCCTCTTGTTTGCTCTAAGCTGTTTATTTTGCTACTGAAGGATTTTATAATCTATTTGGCTGAGTGGAAGCAGTCGGAGAACATCAAGGTCTGAAATTCCCTTCTACCTGTGTTGGAGACAGATACAGAGAGAGAGATTTTCTTTTTATTTATATAAATCAAAATTACTAAGCATGTGTTTACTAAACATATGGGTATTTGCTGATGTGGAGCACAGGGTATTTATTTTCTACAGTTAACTGGGATGCAAAGCCCAGGTCTGAGGCCAGGCCAGTATGAAGCAGGCAGACAAAAAGCTTTCTGGCTAACATCCATCATATTATTGCTAAATACCATAATCCTGTGAGCCTGCTCTTCATAATACGATAATGAGTTATTAAAAAACTAAGGCAGGGTACTTTGGGGAGGAAGAGTGAGATTTTGGGTCTCTTTTTCTTTTTCCTCTGCTGCTGGATCTCCCTCCTGCCATGGCTGGGCCATTTATCTCTCTTATTCTCCATTCGTAAGATGCTGTTTCAGAAGTAAACATTTATTTAAGGCTATAAAAGCACCAGTTTCTGAATATCACCTGCTTTTTCCAGACCAGATGAGCTGTTTTACACTGTTCCTTGAGATGCAGGACTGCTGAGGGGCAGGGAGCTGGGTCTTGCATGCTTGGAAAATAAAGAGGAATGTGCCAAACATTATTTGCAAACTTGTTACCTTTGGTTTTGGGAGCACTTGGCAGCTCTGGGCTGTGTTCAGAGTAAAGGCAGATACTCACCCCACAGTGGAGGAAGACCTGGATGCTTTTTTATTGCAAAATACCCTTTTTTTCTTTAACCTTCCTTTCCCTGATCGAAAATAAACACCTGGCTGAGTCTGTTGGGTTTTGTTTTGGGTTTTTTTAAAAGCCCTTTGGATGGGAATGCAGCTGCAGCTATGGGGTGCAGAAACAGGGATTTCTCCCAGCACCCTGAATATCAAAACCTCACCTCTGAAGAGCTGCTGAAACTGTTTTCCTTCTCCCCCTAATCATCACGTGCTCTTCCTGTGCAATTTTTGTGCTCCTCTTGGAAGGGAGGAATTTCCAGTGGAAAATGATGGACAAATGACAAAGTTGTTGATCCAGGTTGAGCTGTGGAGCAAGAGGTGGGAGCTGGCAAAGAGCAAGGAGCTGTTTTCTGTGCTAAAACCAATAATGTCCATGTCCAAAATAGGAATTCCCAGGTAAATCTGCACAGATGAGTGAGTGTGAAAGGCAGAGCCTTGACCAGCCACTCCTGATAAGGGGAGGAGGAAAGGGGTTTATCCAGATGTGCAGCAGCTGTCTCTTCTGCCTGGCAGCACATCTGGGGGCAGGGATTGGTGCAGAGTGTGGAGGTCACCTCCAGTCCCCCCACACAGGGCAGCCCCGAGGTCCCCTGTGAGGTCATGGGGGCTCTGCCACTGTTCTCCTCCCGAGGCTGTCACCCTGGCACATGTGTCCCAGAGCTGTGGACAGCCACCAAAAAGCTGCCCTGGGCATGGTGGAGCTGGAGGGAGGGTGGGAGAGTCCGTGCTGGAGCTGTGGTTGAAAGGAACAAGGGAATTTGCAGAAGGTGATGTGGGGATGAAGGTCTAGTGCTTAGCTTGGGACAGGTTTCCTCACCATGCCAAATTTTCTTTCTTTTGTTTTTGTTCTCTTTGCTGGGCTATGTCTATCTTCTGGTTTTTACCCTCCTTGTCTTCCTTGGGGCACAGCAGGTGATATTTAAAGGGTTCCCTGCTGGGTTTGGCTGATGGAAATCTTGACAGCACGGAGACATCTCCACCATAGGGTTCACCTCAGCTGCTGCCAAGGCACAAAGACACAGTGGGAACCAAAGGGTGGGTGAAAAAGGTGGAAAGCTCCATGATTTGGAGTAGCCAAATTCCTCCTTCCACCTTTTGCAGGCTCTGCTTTCCCTGGCATCACGTGCCATAGGTCTGTAGGTGCAAAGCTGCTCACTGGGCATCGCCTTCAAAGGGTGCCTGTGTTGGTCTTGCCACCAGCCTCTTGCCCAACATCACACAGTCCCATTGCAGGGCACCCTCACCATCCAGGTGCCACTTGGAAGGACCAGTTCCACCTGAAGACCAACACAAACACACCGTGGGTGCATTTCCCTCTCTAGATTTCAAAAAAAAACCCATGGTCTTTGACCTTCTAGCTCCCAAATGAGCAGCTCGTGGTTCCTCCACGCTAATGCATCTCTATCAATTTATTTCTCATTAAAAATCTTATCCTCTGCAATAAAAATAGATAGTAAGGAAAGAGAGGAGCTTTATAACCTGGGAAACCAGATCTTTGCTGGGACCTACAGCCACCTTGGGCTGTTGGGGGTGTTGAGAGTGGAACCAGATCAGTGGGTGTTCTGCTGTGCTGTGATGGTACCAGGGGTGGAAGTCCCTGCAGGGGGTCTGCTGGGGGGGTGGGAGAGGGGTCAATCTCCAGATCATCTGCATCACAGACAGCCTTTTGGGTTTTTCCTCCTTCCTTTCCTTGCATATGAAAAGCAAAAGAGGTTTGGGGTTGAGGGAGTCTCTAGTGAAAAGGCATCAGTGGGGTAGTTGCTGGAGCTGTGCTTGAGCTGGAAGAGTGGAACATTGTGCCTGGTTTTGTTGGGCAAATGGGTCGTTAATTATTATTAGGGAGAGCAGGAGGGTGTGGTGGGGTTGGTCCAGAGAAGGGCAGCAAAGCTGGTGAAGGATCTGGGGAACATGGCTTATGAGGGATGAGGGACCTTGATGGTTTAGCCTGGAGAAGAGGAGGCTGAGGCTGAGTCTTGCTCTCTGCAACTCCCTGGAAGGAGGTTGTGAGGTGTGGGTTGGTCTCTTCTCCCAGGTTACTAGTGGTAGGATGGGAGGAAGTGGGCTCAAGTTGTACCAGGGGAGGGTTTGATTGGATCTTAGGAAGAATTTCTCTCCTGGCAGAGTGGTGAGGGATTGGCCCAGGCTGCCCAGGGAGGTGCTGGAGTCCCCAGCCCTGGAGGGGTTCACAAAATGTGTGGACGTGGCCCTTGAGGACGTGGTTTAGTGGTCATGGGAGTGCTGGGTGATGATCAGACTTGATGATCTTAGAGCTCTTTTCCAACCTTTATGACTCTCTGATCTCTTTCCAGCACCAGCCTTACACCTTACAGCATCTGTTCCTCTTGTGCTGATGGGAATTCATTCCCCCTGGCTTTGTCCTCCTCAGGTCTCACTGATCTCAGCTCCACCTTCACTCGTGCCCTCTGTTTTCAGGAGGGGCTGTGTGGACTCTCAGGGTGGGGGGGAGCAGGAGCAGGGGGCACCCTGAGCAAAGCTGCAGCCTCCTGCCAGTGCCCAACATCCCCAAACATCCCCACCTCATCCCCTCCCCTCCATCCATCAGGGTCTGTGGCAGCTGCAGCCTCTCCCCACGGTCCCTCTCTGCTCAGAGAGCAAAGGAAGGGAGAAAAATCAATTCCTATCAGCTGAACAGTTGCCCTTTGATTCATTGCCAGCGGAGGAAGAAATTCTTTATCTCCTCCTGGAAGGGATTGCTTTGCTGTTTGCTGTGAGGGAGGGATGCTGTAACAAGCCCCTTCCTCCAAACCCTGGTATTTTGCTAACCTTTACCATCCCAGGGACGTTCACCCTCCTGTTTTTATTGCAAGAGCTTTCTTTGGAGTAAGTAATTACAGGTATTTAATTGTTTCTTTCATTTGGGGCTGGAAGGCAGCACAGCCACTGGCCCTGCAGAAGCAGAGCATGTAAAGGGACTTTATTTTTATTTCAAAGGGACATTAACAACAAGAGTAATGCATTCAAAGAATGGGTTGGGTTGGAGGAAACCTTAAAGATCATCCAGTTCCAACCCTGCCATGGGCAGGGACACCTCCCACTAGAGCAGGTTGCTCCAGGCCCTCATCCAACCTGGTCCTGAACACCTCCAGGGATGGAGCATCCACAGCTTCCCTTAACTTGAGGTTAAACCTCAAGGGTGCATCCCCAAAATTCACCTAGGAGCAGAAGCTTGACAGTTTTTTTATTTTATTTGGGTTTTTTTTTCCTCAAAAAGGTTTCCTGTAGCAGCATTGGGCACTGCAAACCAGCGTGCACAGTTCCTTTGCATGTGCATCCTTAGCCCAGATTTGGGCTGGGGGAGAATAAGCACCTCTTGAAATAGTGTTTGGCACTCAGTAATCCCCAGCAGAAACTCGTGTGTCCCCCTGCACATCTCTGTGGTACCAGGGTGGCACCAGCTCACCTGGGGGCTCAGCAAAGCCCTTGGTATTGAAGGGGCTGTAGGGACCTTCCCCAGCCCCATGTCTGCTTGGTTGAATCATAGATCCATAGACTGGTTTGGGTGGGAAGGGACCTTTGAAGGTCATCTAGTCCAAGCCCCTGCACAGAGCAGGGACATCTGCAGCTAGAGCAGGGTGCTCAGAGCCCCCTCTGTTGAAGAGGAGTTTGGAGGCTCTGGTGTCTTCTCTGGAGATGCTCTCTGCAGACACCACCAGCTCCCCTCACCTTTTGCTGGCTCTGTCCTCTCCTTTTGGACCATCTAGTGTAGAACTGTGGAGGGGTGTGGGCTGAGCCCATCTGAACCCACGATGAACCACGCAGTCAAGAAGGGTGTCAAGCCTGTAAAGCATGAGGACAAAGGAAATGTCCTTTGGAAGAAGAAAATCATCTGTCTGTTGCATATTTGTATGAATGGAACAAAACTCAGGCAGCTGGGCACAGAAATGGTCCCCCCAGCGTGCAGTGATCTGCTCTGTGGTGGTGCTCAGCAAGGGTCCAGCTCTCCGTGGGCAGTGGTGGCTTTGGCACTGTGTTCCCCCAGCAGCTCAGGTTATTCCTTGGGCCTCAGAACCCATCCCTGCATCAGAGGGGGGTTACCTAGCATGGTATTTGGGGTCTGCCAACAAGCAGCACTGCTGCCCAGGGCAGAGGGGGTTGCCTTGGTCCTCCTCCCCTTCCAACAGCAGGCACCTCTCCTGGTGTGAACTGTCCCACTGCAGTGGGTGCCACCCACAGGAGGTTTCCTCCAGCTGAGCTCCAGAGCAGCAGCAGGACCTGGGCCCACCAGAAATCAGACCCCACACTGCTTCTCTTGGGTGGAATGAGTCGAGTTGTAATGACTGCAGGGTGATCTTTTAATTACCTGTAATTGCTAAAAGCAGGTTAGTGGCCAAATGAGCCAACTGCAGCTGCACAACTGGCCTGGTTTGCTGGCAGCCAGTGTGAGCTGAGCCCCTGGCAGTGGGATTGGTGCTAATTCTGCATCTCTGCAAGGCAAAAATCCCTTCCCTCTGGGGATCTGAGGTTGCTTTTGGCCTTGGTGCTGCTGGTGCCAGCGGTGGTGGGAGGTGGGTGGTGGGTGGGCACTGCTTGGTCAGAGAAAGCCCTCCCTGGTGGGAACACAAGGGAAGTTCTTCGTGCCCCAGTTGCTCTGCTCCATGCCTTTCCTGCTGGGGGGCTGATTTGCAGATGGTTTTGTCCATGGGGGATCCCAGGACTCTGCATCTTAGGGAAGATGGAGAAGATTCAGACCGCCTCAATACCATTTACTGTCCAAATTAGCTTCTCTCTTCTTTTAGGTTCTCTGATAGTGTTTAGTTGTGCAGCCTTCTGGGACATCCAGGTTCTTCATCATCCACAATCCATCAGCTTAATTCCCTCTTCAAAGCAATGATCACAAGTCTTAAAAGAGGAAAATAAAAAGCCAGCAGCCTGGTAGGCAGCAGGGAGCTTCTTTCCAGCCTTGGGCACTGCAGCTGCAGGCATGAAGTTCTCCTGGAGGAGAAGCTCCTGGGGTGGTCATGCCCCACCAACAGGCCTGGCTCTTCTGGGCAAATCCTGATTTTTTTGAGCAGCAGTTTTGCAGAGATGAACTTTGGGGCTTTGTGACTAGGTAGAACTTCCTCATTAAAAAAAAACCAACCAACCATGGGCTGGTTTTGCAAAGCTGGTGGTGATACCTACCCTGCTTGGGCTTGGATGAAGCTCCTGATGTCTAGCACCTACCTTGAATGCCTTCCCTTGGGTCTTTCCACTTTGTCCCATGGGGAAAGTGGGAACATCTGAAGGGAAGAGTGGATCTTGGAAGCCCTGTGTGGCAGAGGTCTGCCCAGAGCTGTTGAGGCAAGCAGAAGCTGTTGAGTGCTGCTTGCCTCCTTGGGCTGGCCGTGGTGCAGAAACACTGTTACTGGTGGCCAGAGTCAACTCGAGGTGGGTTTGTGACAAAATCTCATCATTTTATGAGTGAGAGAGATGAATTTTTCATAGAGTTGCCACTGAGGGTCAGTGAAGCACAGAGGTGGTGACCCCAGGGAGCGTGACCATCGGTGGGGGTGGAGGTGTGTGACGTTGGGTGCACCTCAGGAATCTGAGTCTGGTGTTAGTTTGGGCTGGATTCTGGTTTTGGAGTGATGGTTGCTCAATCTAAACTATTGCTGTTGATTTAATCCAGTTTTTTGCATGATTTCATGTGACTTTTGGTCTAGAGGACTTCTGCATTGTGGTTTCTCTTGTGGCACTGGTGTTTTTGGTCCCTGTTGTGAAACATGCCAATCTTCCTGTAGTAACCATATAGAAAACTCAAAAAAAAAGTCAAATTTAAAGGAGAATAAAGCCAAGAGGGTCTTTTGGACTTGTGCAGAGCTTGGCTGAGGACCAGAACATCTCAGAGGTGCTGCAGAGCAGATTTCTCTCAGCAGGGTTTACAATGAAAGGCAATTACAGAGCTAAAGAACATTCTTTAAGAAGATTATCACCCTGCCTCCAGTCCCAGCAGCCTCTGTGCAAGGGCATCCCAGTCTGGGCTGGGGCAATTCTCTGATGCATTGGGGTTGACCCAGGTTGTTAGTGTTGCTGCAGCATTAATTGCTCTGGAAGCAAAAGGTTAATTTGCAGTTTTGTGGGTGGCAGGAGGTAGCAGGGAGGGCACAGCCTTTCATTTGGGGCTGTCGTGTGGATGCAACAAGAAAAAAAAGATGTGTTTTTGCACAGAGGATGGGTGAAAATGGTTGGATGGGCTGGATCCAAGGAGGTGCAGGGGGTGTGAGCTCCAGTGTTTTCTGGAAGCCAGGAGAAAAGCAAAGCTCTGTATTTCTTCTGTTGATTTTGCTAGTGTATCCTGGATTTAAAACAAACACCAAAGCAGGCATGATGGAGATTTGTCAAAATGAATTATTAAAAAAGCCATCCTTCACATTTCCTTCCAGCCTGGGAAAGCAAAGCGTGGCTCTTGCTATCATACAGATGCTTCTTGATCTCTTTTTTTTGGGTTCCAAGGAGGTGTTTTCCAAGCAGTGGGCACGCAGCTATCGCTCTGCAGTAACTCAGCATCAGATCTGTGCCACAAATCTTCAGAGAACTGCTGGAATCAATAGAGGTTGTTTGTTTATTTTGATACAGCCAAGCAAGGGGGGGAAGAAACAATCAGGCAGGTGAGGGAAAACAAGAGCTTGGGCAGATTTTGTTTATAGAGAGTTGTTGGGCTTGTTTTTTTTAAAAAAAAAAAATAGGATGAAAACACTGATCAGATTTGGTTCAGATTTCCAGTGTGGATTCAAACCCCCCTGATGCTCCTGAGCACAAAGAGCTCCTTTCACACGCCCTTCAAAGGAGAGATTTGTGCTGCTCTTGCTGGCACACCCCAGGAATATTTGAATGATTACTCCCTGGCTCCTGTTCCCACCTGCCAGCTCCATTACAGCTCCGAGGTGAGGTCCTGCAGAGGTGGCCCCAGTGCTGAGCACTCCAGAATAAAACCAGGGGGCTGGGAACCCCCTGCAACGTCTTTTCCTCAGGAGGTGCAAAGTGCTGCTGAAAATTGGTCCTGGTTTGCTTGGCCTGGGAGGAGCTGCTGTGGCTTTGGGCTTTCATCACAGGCTTTTTGGTTTCTGAGAGGTCCCAAGGCTTGGGAGAACACCCAAAGCCAGCAATTCCCCCAGCCCTGCCCCTTGCAGGAGCTGTGATGCTGGTGGGGGGAGAGGGCAGAGACTGCAGGAAGAGGTGGAGCATTGATCTGGTGTGTGGTGTAATTAGAGCTGGCCAAATTAATCACGGGGAATAAAATTACCCTGTGAATTTAGCTCTTTTGTGTGTGTTCCTCAGGACCTCGTTCAGGTTTCTGGGCTGGCTGCTAGTTCCTAGCCTGGGTTGATAATTCCTCACCCAGCAGGTGATTGACAAACTGGCCACGTCAGGGTTTGGTGGCCGTGGGGCTCTCCTAAAACCCTCCTGGGTTTGTTGTGTCTCTGCACCCTGGTTGAAGGGCTGGAGAACATCAAGTGCCAAGGGAGGGGCTGGTCTCTTTGCCTGTGTGTAGGGGAAAGTGCCCCCCCGGGTGCTGTCTTGATGCCACACACCCCTCCTGCATCCAGCAGAGGAAGGGGAAAATCTCTCCAGATCCCTCAGAGTTATTAAAATTGGAGTTTGCTGCTCGTTGCTAACTTGAAACATCTCATGATGCTTTTGGAGGAGGTGCCCTTTAAAAGCTGATCGTTTTGTTCCTGGTGCTGCAGCCCTTTGGTTTTAATACCCCTTTGCTGAGGAGTAGTGAGCTGTGGAGCAGAGGAGAACATGAGTTTCATCTTCACTTGGATGTAGAGCTGTGGAGAAATTACCACCAGTTAAAGTGCACTTGACAGGACAGAAGGGAAACGTGCATGGGCATGTTCCAGCCCTGTCTTATCAGAGGAGTTCACTGGAGAATTACTTTGGCTCGAGGAGGGGGGAGAGAGCTGGGAGGGTCTGCACAGAGTTACAGGCTGGCAGGAGTTGAAGGGACCTCTGGGGATCATCCCATCCAACCCCCTGCTCCAGCAGCTCACCCACAGCAGGGTGCCCAGGGTCACAGCCAGGCAGGTTTGGGATCTCTCCAGAGCAGGAGACTCCACAGCCTCTCTGGGCAGCTG
>NW_008604673.1:37701-47512 GCF_000691845.1 Merops nubicus
CAGGTCGCCCCTGGCCTGTGCTGGTCCCTGGGGTTATTCCTCCCCAGGGGCAGGACCCCACCCTTGCCCCTGTTGAATTTCATGGGGTTCCCCTCCACCCAGCTCCCCAGCCTGTGCAGGTCTCACTGAATGGCAGCACAGCTCTGCTGTCTCAACCACTCCTCCAGTTCTGCACCATCACCAGACTGGCTGAGGGTCCACCCTGTCCTTCCTCCAGGTCACTGAGGAAGACGTTGAACAAGACTGGACCCAGTCCTGACCCCTGGGGAACACCATGAGCTCCAGGCCTCCAACTAGACTGTGCTGCTGATCACAACCCTCTGAGCTGTGTCCTTCAGCCAGTTCTCAGCCCACCTCCCTGCCCACTCCTCTGACCCACACTTCTGAGCTTCCCCACGAGGATGTTACAGGAGGTGGGGTCAGAATCCTCCTTGGGGTGCAGAGCTGTGCAAAAGCTGGAGGAGAGGCAGGTTTGGTGTCTGCCTGTTCCAAAGAGATGTAGATAGTGATCTTCCCTCCATCACGATGCTCACAGAGGTATAGAGAGAGGGTGGGGGGAAATAGAAACCCCCCTTTGCTGCTGGGGTCAGCCAGGGAGGGTTGGGACCCAGCACAAGTGGGTCCCTGCCTGGTGTGCCCCAAAATGGGGGTTCACTGCACCCATAGTGCTGGTGAGCTGCCAGCAGTGGCTGCTGGTGGCCAGCAGCTTCCCAGCCCCGGGATTAGGGCGTGTGGATGGAGGTGTTTAAGTGTCTAATGACAGTAATAAACACAGGCACGGATTTAGGAAGGCAGCAGTATTCAAAGGGACTTGCAGTGGGATTTAGGCACCTCACTGGCTTAGGTGCTTCTGAAAATCCTGCTAAGCTCTTAAATAGCTGCTGAAAACACACCCTGGAGTGAGGGCTCAAACAGCACCAGACATTCTTCATTTCAAAGGGTGGATTTTTCCTCTTGGGTTTTTTTTCCCCTCTTTCCACCCTTGGCACATTTGTTTTTTTCCCCATTTCTTTGCAGTCCCCTGCAGCATCTCCTTTGTTTTTTTGTGCCTTTTGGCTGAAGTGGAGCTGTTGTTAAAAAAGCCCAGAACAAGCAGGAATTTTTGGGACAAGTTGCAAGAGGAGCTCCAGGCAGCCAGGGGGAGATGTGATGGAAGAGCTCTGGGTCATCAGGGCGGTGCCAGAGATAATTGCAATTAGCATCGTGTCTCCAGCTGAACTTGGAAGCTCTGCAAAGAGGGTAAAGGTTGAACTGGAAATGAACGTTGGGACCTGGATGACTGTGGGAATTGCTGCTGGGATTCGGGAGCTTCCCACCTGCAGGTTGGTGGATCCTGCCTGACTCCCCCCTCCCAGCCTGGGTGTGGGGCTGTTGGGGGGTTCTCCCAAAACAAGGGGGTTGGAGAGATGATGTTGGGTGCCTGGGGTGTCTTGGGGGTGGTTTTTCCCTTGTTGGGACCTTCAGGAGCTGCTGCTGCTCATAGCAGGTTTGGGGAAGTTCAGCATGGGAGCGTGTGGTGTCCCAGCCATAGGAGCAGAACACAGCCAGGAACCAGGGGGGAAAAAAATGATAAAAAAATGCTTTTTGGAGAAAAAAATCAGCCTGTTGGGGCTGGATTAATGGAGCTTTGCAAGCTGCCTGCTCCTTTCCTAGCAGATCTCTTCCCACGTGTGTCGGGAGCAACCTCTGCTTTCAGGTCAGGGATCTGTCTGGATTTGCTGGGCTCGGAGGGGAGCAGGAGCTGGTTCCTGCTGGGTGCTGGGAGGCTTCAGGGATTCCCAGGCAGGCTGCAGCCAGAGCTGCTCTGCCCCAGGGCTGGGAGCATCCTGGGGAGGCTTGGCTGGCCTGCAGGAGCTTGCTGGCTCCGAGGGAAAAAGAGAAGAAGTCAAACAAGCCCTTTCCTCTCTCTTTTTCTTTTTTCATAAAGGAAGTGTTTGATATGCAGATCACCAAAGGGAGGAAAAAAAAACAACAAAAAAACCCCAACTTGTGGAACCACAAATGTCTGGTTTGGGTGTTTTAAGGGAGTTTTGTTTAAAGTGATATCTTAGGCATTTGGGCTTGGTTTAAACCTGCTGTTGTTGCTTCCAGGAAGCAGGGTTGTGTTCAGCCCAGACCCCTAAAAAGGTGAAAAATTAGGGCAGTTTGAAGGCTTTTTATCATTTCTGTCCATGATCCAACACGTGCTTTTTAACCCTGCCCTGGTGCAGCTCAGTTTCCCCCTCCTTATCCCAGAGTCAGAAGAGGGGTTGGGACAGCAGCTCCTGGACCCCCCCATCCTTGTGTTCAGCTCTTCAGGTGCCCTTTGCAGGTGAGATTTATTCAGGTGGGGTTTATAGAGGTGTCCTTGTGCAGCAGGAGCCTCTTCCCTGGGCTGAACCCTGGCGCTGGGTCGGGAGGCTGAAGCCTCCAGGGGGTTTATCTTGGGGTGGATAAAATATTCCTTTCAAATGCACTTGGCAAACAAAGGAGCGAGGCAGAAATACAGATGGTGTTTGCTCATGGCAGGGCTCTTGCCAAGGAATGTCTAAACCGCTATTCCCTGGGAGGGAAATTCCTCTTTCATGCTGGAGCTCTGAGCTGAAAAGCCCAGGATTGAAGCTGTTCTGAACTGCTGTTTCTTGGGCTGGTGGTTGGGCTTGAGGATCCTAAAGGTCCTTTCCAAGCCTAGTGATTCTGTGAGTTTTGGTGTGGTTCTTTCTTTGGGGTTTTTTTTTGGAGGAATTAACTAATGCTGCTGTGCTGGAGGAGGGTGTGAGTCAGCCAGGCTGGCACTGGTTCCTTGGTGAGGTCCTTGGGACTTCAGCAGGTCTTGAGGCAGCAGGGAGGGGTGCCAGGGGTCTGCTGCATGGATAGAATCATAGAACAGAAACACTGTGGTTGGAAAGGACCTCTAGGATCATAGAATCATTGAATCCTTTAGGTTGAAAGGGACCTCCAAGATCCACAAGGATCCCCCAGTTCCAACCCCTCTGCCATGAGCAGGGACACCTCCCACTAGATCAGGCTGCCCAGAGCCTCCTCCAGCCTGGCCTTAAGGTTGTTGATAACACCCATGTTGGGACTGAACCACTGAACAGTGTTCGCACAGCACCACGGTTGGAAAGGACCTCCAGGATCATCAAGTCCGACCTTCCTCCCACCATCTCCCTGACCACTTGACTACAGCCTCCAGTGCTACATCTACTTGGTTTTTGATCCCCTCCAGGGCTGGTGACTCCACTGCCTCCCTGGGCAGCCTGTTCCAGTGCCCACCCACTCTCTCAGGGAAGAAATTCTTCCTAATATCCAATTGAAACCTCCCCTGGCACAACTTGAGGCCGTTTGCTCTCATTTTATCATCAGTAATTTGGGAGAACAGACCAACACCAGCCTCACTGAACTTAGTTCTGAGCCTGTCCTCAGTGCCCTGGTGAGAGCTGCTGCTTTACTTTGTCTTGAAAGGTGATTTTGGAGCTTAATCCAATTCGGTGGCACGGTCTAGCTCCTCATGTCCTCGTTGGGGTTGTGATCTCTGGGATGCTGGATGTCCTGTACCCAGGTTGTCCTCACAGTTTCTGGTTTGACCCCAGGAATTGGGCAGTTTCTGGAGGCAGGTGTGGTGGTGGCATTGTGGGTGTTTGGCTGTGCAGTGGTCACGCTGGGGTGGGTGATCCCTGAGCAGAGCTGGGACTGAGGATTCAACTGCCCTGCAGCTCCTGGAGCCACTGGGGACCTCTCCAGGGCTTCCCAGTTGGAAACAGGCTTTGGAGTTAGTGTTTGTGGCTTTGGGGATAGAGAAGAGGGAGAACTGAGGGGTGGGGAGATGATGGAGAGTATTTGTCTGTGGAATTAGCTCTTGCAAATGTATTTTTGGCATATACAATCCCCCCCTCCTTGTTTTGGATGTTGATTTAAAGCATGCTTTTGATTTTGAATTAAAAAATAATAATTGAAAAGTCCTGTATGGATAAAGGAGTACATTAGCCTGCATTAAATTCTTCTTGGGAACCCCTCCAGAATATGGAGAGGGCACCTTGCAGAGCCCACAGGGGCTGGTGGAAACCTTCTCGTGCAACCTGGGTGTGGTGGTGTAAGGCTGTAAAATCCAAAAACGACTGAGTCAACGTGATGGTTGTCTAGAATTTGGCCTCTCCTTTGAGTTGTCCTAATGATGCTTCAGCAATGGGTATGGAAGATAAGAGGCTCTGTGGCAGTGACAGCCAGGGGAATGCCAAGTGTGAGTGGTTGGGGTTCAGGATGGGTGCCAGGGTGGTGCTGGGCACTTCTGTTAATGCAGTCAGAGCTATCCCCCTCAGCCAGTCTGCTTCCCCTCGGGGGGTTTGCTGCTGGCCCCCTCCATCACCCCAGTCCTGGGTCCTGTGCTCAGTGGGAGTGGTACCCGAGCTCAGGAGGATGCTGCTGGGCACCAGCGTTTGGGTTGTTCCTTCTTCTGAGCAGACACTGATCTTTGTTTCCTAAAAACCCCTTGGATATCTAAAAATGAGGCTTTTCATTCCATTTGCCAGCATGCCCTTCCTCACTCATGCTGTTGAGAATATCCAGGGCCACAGTATCATTACACCTGCTTTACAAAAACACCATATGAGGGTTGTGTTGTGTTTGTGTTGGGTTAAGAGTTGTGAAAAACAGGGTTGCAGTCCATGCTAAAAGCTGCTTTTGCTCTAAAAAAGATCATCTTGTGCTCCTGTCCCTGAGGGCCTGGGACTGTGATGCATCACTGATTGCAACCAGTGTGCAGTTCCTTGGTGTCTTCATGCTCAGGTTGGAAGGGACACCTCCAACTCCTGCCATGAGCAGGGACTGAGTCTTCCCTCAGAAAATCAGGTGTCTTCCCTCAAAAAATCCAGTGTTTTCCCTCAGAAATGTGATGTAGTCAAATGAAAAGATGTTCCTTGGGTGCTGCAGAGCTGATCTCAGCTCTCCAGTGATTTCTTCAGAGGGTGACCTGTGTCTCCTGCCCTCCTTGGGACCTCAGCATCCACCCCAGGGAGATGCCCGTGGGGATGGGTGGCTTTCTGGCCAGCTTGATCTGCTATTTCATAGAATCATAGAATGGGTTGGGTTGGAAGGGATCTTAAAGCCCAACCCCACTGCCATGGGCAGGGACACCTCCCACTAGAGCAGGTTGCTCCAAGCCCCATCCAACCTGGTCTGGAACCAGGGATGGAGCATCCACAGCTTCCCTGGGCAACCTGGGCCAGGGTCTCACCACCCTCCTAGTGAAGAACTTCTTCCTAATTTCTAATCTGGATCTCCCCTCTTCCACTTTGAAGCCATCACCCCTCATCGTATCACTACAAACCCTTGTAGAAAGTCCCTCCCCAACTTCATTGTGGGCCCCCTTCAGATACTTTTCAAAAGACTGCAAGAAGTTCTTCCTAAAGCCTTCTCTTCTCCAGACTGAAGGACCCCAACTCTCTCAGCCTGGCTTCATAGGAGAGGGTGTCCAGCCCTCAGATTATCTTCGTGGCCCTGCTCTGGACCCTCTCCAACAGGTCCATGTCCTCCTTGTGTTGGGGCTCCAGAGCTGGATGGAGATCTCCAGGTGGGGTCTCACCAGAACGGAGCAGAGGGGCAGAACCCCCTCCCTTGACCTTCTGCTCGTGCTGCTTTTGATGCAGGCCAGGGTGTGGTTGGGTTTTGGGCTGCAGTCCCACATTGGCTCTCCAGAAAGGCTCTTACCACATTTTGACTTTGCAGGGGACTGGTCTGGTTTGGCTCAGAGGCAGAGCTCAGCAACCACAGCCCCAGGACACCCCATCTCCAGGTGTCTGTTCCCAAACCTCCCCACCTGCAGGTCCTGCCTTTCTGTGGCTGCATTTTCAGTTCCTCCAGAGTGCTGCCAATGCCTGGAGAAACTTCCTTTGCTGAATTCCTCCAGAGTCCTTGCTTTCCTCTGGAATAATCTCTCTGTGCCACGCTCTGCAGATAAGGCAGGAGGCTGAGCAAACCTGCCCCTATCTCTGCTTTAATTTTTCTTTGCACACACCGTGGAGCCAATGCCTCCTCACCCAGATCAGCTCCTCTTATCAGAGGGATTATGACTGGCTCACTAAACAATATAATCCCTCTGTTAACCCCCAGCCATCTCACAGGAGGATGTTGCAAGTGGTTGAAGAACAGAGTAAAAATCTTTGGCTATAGGATTAACTGGTATAAAATCAAGTTTGGAGTTGACCATGTGTTTAAAAAAAAATAAATAATACTAAAAAATAGCGTGTGTCTAAATACAAGTGGCTGGATTTGGGCTTCTTGCCTCTTAAATGATCCCTTGATGCCTCCTGCACAGGCAGAGCCTGATTTAGGGGTGCAGCAGCTTGGAGGTGTATAAAAACCCTGCAGATTTGGGACTTAAGGTCTGCAGAGTGTTTACCCTTGGGGTGATTCTGCAAGCCTGCCCTTTTTGGGGAGGGATGATTTTTGCATTTTTAAGCCATATCTTGCTGGGGGTGCTTGGGGCTGTTCATGGACACGACTTTGCTCCAGCATGTGCCCTGCAGCTCTCCTGGGCAAGGGGATGATGTTGTTTCCAAATATCTCTTTTTTTGTGGGGGGGTTTTGTCTTTTTATTATTTTTTTTTTTAACTTTGGGAACTCAGTGCTGAGTTTGGCAGCGATTTCCTTGCCTGGTATTGAATGTGAGCAGGCAGGCTGTGCTGCTAAAGAGGTTTTAGGTTCCTTGTTGACTGTTCCCTCTTTTATTTCCCTTCCAATCAAAGGGAATCGATCCCAGCGAGCAGCACCAAATAGCTGCATGTTGCACGATTGGATTCTTGTCCCTGGGACCTCCTGGGATTATCAGTTGTCTCTGCACTCTGAATTTGAACAGCATTAACCACAGCGTGGTCGTGTGCTTTTAAAATCCCACCCCCAGCTGCCTGTGCCACGCAGAAGCAGACACTGCTGGGGTGGTGTTTTCCTCCTCCCTCGCCTGCAGAAATCACCACCAGGATTTTAAGAGACAGATTTGGAAGGTTAAAACTTCCCAGATTGTTTCCCTCTCAGTTGTCATTTCGGGACGGTTTTGTTTTCTTTCTGATTGCATCCAATATTTGTAATCCTGTGGGGACTGTGGTGCGAGGGTGAATCTCACTCAGAAAAAAACATCAAGGGTTTTTTTTTTCCCATCCTTTTTGCAGCATAGCTGGTGGGAAATTGGGGAGAAGAGCAGTTGCCAAACGTGGCTCAGCTTGGTGAAGGTTGGGGCCGTGCTCTGCCTCTCCCTGTGCCTCTTGATTATTTGAAGCATTCCCAGGGAGTCTTATATTTAGAAATATTGAGCTGTCAGATGGAGACCCTTTCACCCAGCCCAATTTTTAGATATTTTTTTTTCCCTTCTGGTCTTGCAGGAGGCCCCTGGGGAAGAGGGGACTTGGCTCATGTCCTGGCCCAGCACAAAACCAGCTGCAATATTAAAAACCTCCCTGTTTTGCTATGTTAAAAAATAGCTTTGAATGATTTGGAGTCTTTCTGGTTACACTCTGTGTGGGGTGTTGAGCATCCAGTGTGTGAATGACCAGTTATTGCTTTCATTTTCCCAGTTTTCAACCTAATCCTGGAGTCATCACTGGGTGCCCAGCATGTCTGTGGCTCCAGGGGACTGCTCCAGGTTCCCAGCCACCCCTAGAAACTCTTACTGACCACGCTGAGGGCTTGGGGCACAGCGACCAGATCCGTGAGGCTGAGTCCCTGCTCACTGATGTTGTTGTGCAGCTGGCTCCAGACTTTGGTCCCTGTCCCTACACCCAGCCTGGCTGTCCCCAAAGAGCCTCTCTCCTTCCTGCACCCCTTCCAGCCAGCCCCTGCCCAGTGATGGAGCCAGGAATCCTTTCCCACACGCTGCTCCTTGCACCAAGTTTTAGATTCATTTCATTTGCTCGTGGCTTTTTCCCTCGGCTCCAAATCCCTAAGTTGCTTTGGGTGTTTTTGTTATTATTGGCCTGATCTTTCCAGGACAACAATATTATCTCTGGGGCAGTGCCCAGTGCCAGGCACAGCTCGGGAGAGGTCCTGTGAGGGCAGGGTGGGAAAGGGGCAGGGCATCGAAGCCTTTAGGAAAGCAAGATCTCTTTTTGTCTTCCTCAAGTAGCTCATTGAAAGCCTGTGCTTGAATTATTAGTCTTGATCACATTTAGTTCTCAGTTAATACAATTGCTTCTTGGGAATCTGTCTCCTAGGATCATTTGTTACTATTTTCATTTTCTAACTCCAGCTTTTTGAGAGTCGTGGTTCAGGTTCTGAAGTATATTTGGAAGGTTCCTTTTATTCACTTTGCTTTGAGCAGGACAAAAACTGCAGCAGTCTTTTCTGTACTGGGGGAGGGTCATGAACTTTTATTTAGAAGCTGAAAGTTGAGATTTTCATGAGTCCACTTGAGCTGAGGAACTAAAGTTTGGGAGGAGACACAAAGAAAAGGATCCAAACCTAATAAATACTCCGAGGCCTGTGATGAAGTAATGAAAATAGGCAGGTCCTGTTGCTGCACATCTTGCTCCAATAATCTCCCTCCTCTTTTCCTCTTTACTCCTGTTCCATCTCTTCTCCCTGGTGCCTCAGTCTTCTTGGGCACACTCTGGGAATAGCAGAGATGTCAGATCAGAGCCAGGATCCCTCCCCATGGCAGTGCCACCATCCCCTGGCCACCAGGGCAGCAGGACCCATTAAAATCAAGGGGTTCCCACATCCACCCCATAACCTTAACCAAGCACTAGATGTTTCTACAGAGTTTTGAGAGCCATTTAATGCTGTTTCAAAATCAAACCTTCAGCTGCCTTCTTCCAGCTGTGGGGTAGTGCTGGAGCCCATCAGGTGCAGACATGGTGCTCTCCTGGAGCTGATGCTCACCTGATGCTTTGGTGCTGGAGGAATCATGATGCTCAACCTCCCCCAGCTTCCCCTGTGTCTGGCTAAAACTCTTCAGAGCATGCCTTCCTCCAGAAAGCATCACTGATTTGCTTCATCTGCTTGGAAATATGAAATAGGAGTGAATTATTTCATTCCAGGCAGGCACCAGGTACCTCCAAACTTTAAATGTGTTTTTTCTTCTCTGTTTGTGCACGCATAAAATAGATGTTACAACATCCATCAAGTATACTCTGAGTATTTCAGGAAAAAAAAGCACATTTTTGGTAGTGGTTGGGGTTTACCTTCCCCTTTTCAGCCTGCCAGTACTGATTTGGGGTCAGTTTGGTCTTTTATGGGACAGGGGTTTTTCATTTCACTGCAGCCAGGTATGCCACGATACTTAGGGTGGTGGTAAAGTTTTGGGGAAAAAATGCTTGAAAAGCTTGAAACAGCAAAAAAAAAGGTATTTGATTTTTTTCTCCTGCACCTCCAGGCAGGAAAGACAAGATTTGCTGTGAGACAAGTTTTAGTAAACGGAGTTTGGAAATTCCATAAGTGGCAGGTAGATAAAATGGATCTCCCTTGCTGCTTAGGCACGTGGAAAGAAATGCAGGTTGGGCTTTTTTCATGGAAAAAAAAAAAAGAGGGGAAAAAGTGGTTTGGGAACAGGGCTCTGAGTCCCTCATGGGAGCAGAGATGCAGCAGGGTTGCTGGGGAGCATCACACTTGTGCAGGATGTGGGCTCAGCCTCTGGATTCCCACCCACCGAGACAAGCACTTAGTCATATCCTATCATAGAATGGGTTGGGTTGGAAGGGACCTTGAAGATCATCCAGTTCCACCCCCCTGCCATGGGCAGGGACACCTCCCACTGGAGCAGGGTGCTCAAAGCCCTTGGCCTTGTTGAACTTCAAGGGGTACTCATGGGCCCATCCCTTTGGTTGAGAGCTGCCCTGAAGAGAAG
>NW_008604674.1:0-19116 GCF_000691845.1 Merops nubicus
AGGAGAGGAGGGTGTTTCCCGCCGAGTGCCGCGGGCTCCGCAGCACCTACCGCGGCAGGATCACTGTAAGTGCCCGCCCCGGTCCCGCCTCTGGCTTCTCTGTGCGCTTAGCGGGGCCGTTTCCCAGAGCTCTGTCCCGCTTGGGGGTTGGCAAAGCAGGGGCTCGCTGCCCGCGGAACCGAGCTGGCGTGGGCCCAGCCTCTACCTGGAGGTCTCCGCCCGTCCTTTCCACGAGACCTGGGCTGCGTTCCTTACTCTGCGGTCTGGTTGCCTTTGCAGCCAGCCAGACATGTGGGGCCAGTACAGCCCGGCCAGCATGACAGCCCAAACCCGGCTCCTGCAGGAGGCTGGGTTTCAAAAGCAGCGTTACTCTCATGTAGAAGTCCAGAGTTACAAATCCCTCTTGCCCACTTCATGCGTTCATCAGTGTTCTGAAATGCTCTGAAATTTGCCTAGAGGAGAAGCAGCATCTTCAGCAAATATCTTCCTTTGCCCTGTGAAAGAATTGCGCAGCCATTGCCGTTGGCTGTCAAATTGTGTCGTTGTGCCTGAGCTGTGTGTTTGTTCCTGGCACCTGGTGCAAGGGAATGCTGGCTTGCAACTTCAGCTTGTCATTTGTCTGAAGCATTCCCCCAAACAGTGATAAAAGCGACTCAGAGTGCAGTATCTTACCTGAACGTGGAATTTGAGCAATCACAGATTTTTCACAGCTATTTTCGTGGTGGCTTCTTGTTTCCTCAGCTAGCGGCAATTCTGTTTTCCATACCTGAATTATTTCCTACCTTTTTTTTTTCCCAGTGTTTGCTTGTTTAATTATTTTTTGAACCTGTAAATGTTTGGAACAAAGCGGTTTGCTGTGCCCTGAGTGAGGAGGTGTTGCCTGATGCTGGGGCAGATGAGTTGCTCTCCCACGCCCTGCCCTTGCACAGCGGGAGGCAGCGTGTAGCTATTCCCTATTCCCTCCCTGCTGCCTGTAACCACGTGCCCCTTCCTGAGATTCTTCCTGCAGTCGATTCCGGGGAGTCACTGCTTAGACTGGAGACCAGAGCTGTGCAGAGGGCTCGGTGTGAAGCTGCACCATGGGTTTAGAGGGGTGCAGTAACCCAACCCTTCCCTTCCCTTCCCATTTCCACCACTTGATTTACTCTTTTTACTGTTGCCAGGTGTTGAACTGTTAGTTAACTTCTGAGATTTCCTTTCCTATCCCATGGCTGCCTTTTTTATTGAGGCTGCTCTTTTGGAGGGTCTGAAAGGCAAAGTAGACTGGATGAGCTTTGTTCACTCAACTAGCAGCTTCTTTGCCTAGTTCTAGACTTCTGTGATTTTCTTCTATAAACTCATGTTGACTTGTTTTCCATGGAGTAATCTTTTTACATGTATCTACTAATTCTGCTTTTTATTATCATTATTGCCATTTTAAAGTGATAGAATTGTGTCAAAATGATGGTGGTTATCTTAAATGTAGAGTTAATACAGCAGGAAATACTAAAAGAGCAGGTTAATTTGCTTGGTGTTTGCATTGTGTGTTCTAGGCTGACATCAGCTGGTCAGTGAATGACGTGCCACAGGAGACTATTAAACACCCCCTGGGGTACATTCCAATCATGGTGAAGTCCAAGTTGTGCAACCTCTATAATCTTTCTCCACAAGACCTCATACAGCACCATGAGGAAGAAGAGGTAATGGGGATTTTGTGGGTTAAGAAAATACATGAGCAGTATCTCAGGCCAGCTTCTCTTTACAGAATTTGAGCATATAAATTTTATTTAAAGTTTGAGTTGTTGTTTTCTCTGAGTGTACCCTGTTTATGGTGGCTCCATACAGAATCTTAAAAAATTTTGATCACAAATGTCTTTGAGTACAGGGATCTGCTTTGTGCTGATACTTACAGTTCCAGTATACGACTTCTCAACTGCTAACTGGCAGCTGAGGCTGTGTAGCTGAGTGAGCCTCTGTGGAGAACAGACATTGAAAGGGACATTTTCAGTCTCAGTTGTCTTCTGCACCTTTTTCCTCCTGTCCCCAGTAGCATGTCAGCTGTTGGAAATTGAATATGGAGTTATGCAGCATATTTTGCACTGACAAAAAGAGTGAGCAAACTGTGAAAGCAAATCTACAAAGGCATGCTCTTCCTGCCCCCTGGGATGCTGCTTGCACCTTCATTTGTAGGATTATTTTCTACTGAAACACTTAATGTGTAATGGCATACCGTTTGGGGAGCTATAAATTTATAAACATTAAGCTTGTATGTGACCAGAAAGAGGTTTTCTGCACTGAAGAAACCCTTGCATTTGTAAACTAAAAATGAGAACATTTCAAGTATTTATTAAAAAAACCAAAAAAACAAACCAGTTAAACCTCTTCACACAGGTTTGTGTGGGTTTTTGGTGATTTTTCTTTTCTCTGTTCCTTTCAGTTGTGGAACGTGCCCCCCCTTCCTTGTTCCATCTGCTACATGGTGACATAATAGTCACCAGCAAGAGTGCAGCCTTTCCAAATGCAGTGCTGAAACATGTTATGCTATGTGTTAAAATGTTTGTTGGCATATTATGCAGGCATTTTTTCTCTTTTACTTAAAATGCTGGTTTATGAATTTCTAAGCACATTAAAATTATTTTTCTTCTACCAGGAAATGGGAGGCTACTTTATAATTAATGGCTTAGAAAAAGTTATTAGGATGCTGATTATGCCCAGGCGAAACTTCCCTCTTGCAATGACAAGACACAAATGGAAAAACAGAGGCCCTGGTTTCACAGAGTATGGTGAGCTGAACAGTTTCCTGCAGCATCCTGATAGTAACTGCTTGGGGACAAACAGGAGTGACCATCTGTAGCTGACTTTTGGTAGTTTGTTTTGGTGTAGCTCTTGTATAATCCTTATGTTTTTTACTACATAAAAACAAAGGGTTGACCCCATCATAACAGCACAGGCATGAGGCAGGTGGTGGCCTTGGGGGAGCTGTCTGAGCTGCCCATGCTGAGTGAGTGGGCTGTATTCTGACAGGTCTTGCAGTGCATGGAACCTTTTGTTAATGTGGAAAGTGTAGCTAAAACCCTACCATCAGTAGCATTTAGTGTAAACTGCTGAACTTGTGAATTTGATTATTCATACTTTGAGATGGCAGGTTTAATTTACATGAAACAGATCAGTTGGATTCTTGGCTATCCCATGCTTCTGTCACATATACTCAGGAAAACAGTTTAAAATTTAATTAAGCCAGAAAAGTTACAGGTTTAAACTCAGATAGCAGCTGCTAATTTGACTGGACTGGTGCTTGAACACACGCTGTAACTCCACATTAATGAATTTTGAGGCAGTGCCAGTTTAAACAGTCCTGTTTGGTTTATTTTCCTTTGTCCTGCAGTGGGTAGCATGGGACAGGACCAGGAAACGCTGCTTCAGTGGTATCACCCAAACACAGAGGTGTGAAAACTTGACCCAGGGTGCATTTAGGAACAGACCTGTGTTTTGCTGTGTCTTGCAGCCTAAGGTCGCAATCAGAATGTTTGAGGCTTGGGGCTCCTGTTGTTAAAAACGGTATGCAACTTCCAAGCCTCTCAGCAAAGGTGCTGGCTGTCTTGAGGCATTTGTCCCCTGTGAGTTGAATTGAGCTGGTGTATCCATTTGAAAGGGAAGACTTAATGCCAGAGCTAGTGATCTGCCTGGTGTTCTCAGCCACGAGGTGCCGGCGTTTCTTTCATGAGTTGTCCCACACCAGCTTGGACATGACAGAAGAATGCAGCCAGTTGTTTTTGTATAGCTCATGTTGGTCTTTGCTGTTATTAATTTTTCAGGAGTAGTGATGCACTGTGTTAAGGATGAGCACACTGCAATAAATATGAACCTTCACTACTTGGAAAACGGTTGTGTCATGGTGAACTTCATTTTTCAGAAAGAGTTGTTCTTCCTTCCTTTGGGATTTGCTTTAAAGGTAAACAGCTAATGCTCATTCTTTCTGTGTGAATAAAGAGAGAAATTTTGCTAAGCATTTATTTATGTAATGAGAAGGAGCTAATTCCATATCAAGTATTTTCAGTCATCCTTCTTATAGTGGATGAAGAACTATAGTCCAAACCAAGGCTGTGCCTGTAGTGTAACACTTAGCTGCAGCTGATGACATGTGTGAAGTCAGGTGAGGAGGGGACTGTCACACAGGGGTGTCGTGGCTTTCTGCTAGTGAATGTTCTTGATGGTGGGCATAAGAGTTTGCCACCTAATCTGAAAGATCTTCAGACTCTTCTTAAAAGAGAATGACAGCTGAGTGCTTAGTGAATGAACAACATGAATCATTAAAGGCAGGTTATCCCATCTGAAAGTAGACCAGTGAATGGTCTTTTTTTTTCTTAAGGAGAAAAACAAAACACTGTTTCTGATAGGAACTGGTAGCAATGAAGATCTGGAAGGATCTGTTTGAGTACATTTGATAGATGTAAACCGTGCTTTGGATAGCAGGGTTTTACTTGAGCCAAGGGTTTGAATTCTCCTGTAAAAGCATTCTTTCTCTAGTAGCAGAGCCAGAGTACTTCAGCCATGTATTTTGCTACAGCAGCTTGAGTCAATGGTGAATTAAACTCATGTTTCTAAGTGAGGTCATTCTGTAAAGACAGTATTAGGTCTTAACTAAACAAGAGAAATTTTAATTTAGAGAGTGCGAGTTTGTTTTTTTCGAGGGTCTCATTGAGTTGGAAGTACTTGTGATCATCACCAGGGTATGAATATCCCTTACATTATTCTCTGAGCACCTCAACCCTACAGTATTTTACAGTTTGCATGGTGGAAGGCTGTTTCCAGAGGACTGAAAACCTAAATCAGTGGAGTGCCCTAGTTCATTTGCTGTATTTTATGGACAGATGTTGCTATGACTTTGTTTTTCTGATTTGATACACTTCTTTCTTTCAGGCATTAGTTAATTTCCCAGACTACCAGATTTTTGAAGAGTTGGTGAAAGAAAAGGAAGGTGACAGCTTTTATGTGAACTGTGTGACGGAGATGATGAGGGCAGTAGCAGATGCAGGCTGTTATACCCAGCAGAACGTCCTCGAATATCTGGGAAGGAGCTTCAGAATAAAACTTAACCTGCCTGGGTGGTACAGCAATGAGCAGGCTGCAGATTTCATTCTGAAGTATGTATATGCATGTAGGAGAGTGTGACATGTAATAGTATTGAAATTATAGACAGAATTAAGAGTATTCTGCCATATTACCTCACTCTTTGTTGTGGGTTTTACACGCATTTATGAAGTGATAGCCAGTGGCCAATTTTTCATGGGATTCTGGGGTATGGCCTGTATCAAGAATAGTGTGTCCAGCAGGAGTGGGGGAGTGGTCGTGCCCCTGTAGCTGGCACTGGTGAGGCCACAGCTTGAGTATTGTGTTCAGTTTGGGGCACCACAGTATAAGGTGCTAGAGCAGGTGCAGGGAGGGGCAGCAAAGCTGGTGAAGAGTCCAGGGGACGTGTTGTGTGAGGAGTGGCTGAGGGAACTGGGATTATTGAGTCTGGAGAAGAGGAGACTGAGGGGAGACCCTAGTGCTTTCTGCAACTACCTGAAAGGAGGTTGTAGTGAGGTAGGAGTTGGTCCCTTCTCCCAATTAACTAGAGATAGGACAAGATGAGGTGGGCTTCAGTTGTTTTTTCTGATTTTTCAATTGGATATTAGGAAGAATTTATTTCCTGACAGAGTGGCGAGGCATTGGAGCAGATGATGATACTAAGGTGTGTGATTATTATAATAAGGTTTACGATTATTTCTGAACATGTTATTATTATGATCTATTTTAATGGACTGACACAGTTTTTCTCAAAATGGTTTCAGTAGAGGGTATCAGTAGTTATTTAGATGTGATTTTTCTGATGTATTTGAAAAACAGTGATTAAGGAATAGAAGGTTAAAGCTAGGTCTGTGACTGCTGAAGGCTCTAATTGGTGAACAGACTACTGCAATTTGTGGCACTCTGCTGTCTCACACACTCTATGGCAACTATGATGGGAATTCCATTTGTCTTTTAAAGTGGTAGAGATTAGATACTTTAAAATCTTGATTGTTGGTCCCTTCTCCCAATTAACTAGAGATAGGACAAGATGAGATGGGCTTCAGTTGTTTTTTTCTGATTTTTCAATTGGATATTAGGAAGAATTTATTTCCTGACAGAGTGGCGAGGCATTGGAGCAGATGATGATACTAAGGTGTGTGATTATTATAATAAGGTTTACGATTATTTCTGAACATGTTATTATTATGATCTATTTTAATGGACTGACACAGTTTTTCTCAAAATGGTTTCAGTAGAGGGTATCAGTAGTTATTTAGATGTGATTTTTCTGATGTATTTGAAAAACAGTGATTAAGGAATAGAAGGTTAAAGCTAGGTCTGTGACTGCTGAAGGCTTGGAGCAGATGATGATAATAAGGTGTGTGATTATGAACATGTTATTATTATAATCTATTTTAATGGACTGACACAGTTTTTCTCAAAATGGTTTCAGTAGAGGGTATCAGTAGTTATTTAGATGTGATTTTTCTGATGTATTTGAAAAACAGTGATTAAGGAATAGAAGGTTAAAGCTAGGTCTGTGACTGCTGAAGGCTCTAATTGGTGAACAGACTACTGCAATTTGTGGCACTCTGCTGTCTCACACACTCTATGGCAACTATGATGGGAATTCCATTTGTCTTTTAAAGTGGTAGAGATTAGATACTTTAAAATCTTGATTCTTCCACAGGGTAAGTTAGAAAGAAACAGAAGAGCTGGCTTTGAGACTGTCAGTGTGACAGGCCTTAGAGTCCATATTTGCTCTTTGAGAAGTTTTGGTTTTACCGCATGAAAAGGATCATTTGGGATGCCCAAATTCTTGATTGCTTGTAAACAGAGGGTGGTCAGGTGGCTGGAAACACAAAGGCAGCCTGCAGGTGCGTCAGAGTGGCACTTAAAATTCCACAGACCAGCTGGAAGTACAGAACTGTGTACTGAGAACCATGAGCAGATGGTTTCAATAAAGTTGGAATTATTCTGATTTTCTTATTTCTGAATATTCTAGTGAGTGGTTGGTTTGTTTGTTTTTTTTCACCTCTGATGTATTTTGTACACTGTGTTTGCTTCAGCTGAGGAGAGAGAAGGGGAAGAGTTAGAAAAACATAAATTGGTGTGTACCCTGTACGTAAGAGTGCTGAAACTGTAACTTACCTGAACAGAACCTGCCTTCAGAGTTCTGTCTTGCAGTGAAGTTGTGAAGGCTTCAGTAGAGCATGGTGTAGAGCAGAAGTGAAGCAGTAGAACCAGAAGCTGAAAAAAATCCTTGCGTGCTGAAGGACGTGTCTTGGGAAGCAGTCAGCTGTAGTGGGAGTTAGGCATGGCCTCCCTTTTCCCTTGTGCTTAGTGTTGTTCAGCCCACAGCTTTCCACATGAGGGTTAATAGCAGGGGAGATTTGGACTTTGTGGAAGGACACTGACAGTGTTAGCATAAATGTTTTGTGATTTTTCTGCTAGACTCCAGCAGAGGTGTGGGGTGGGGTGTGTGTATGGGGGTATGTGCATGTGTATGATTGGTGTCATACATACTGTAAAATAACACGCAGACCTCATCTGTTGACTGATCCCAACTTAAATATCTGTTTACATAAACTATATACTTACAAGGAACTCTAACATGGGAGTGTGTAAAATACCTTTCTACCTAAAAAACCTCTGACAAGGTTCATCTTCATCTAATTAACCAGGTATATACTTAGCAAAACTAGCCCCATAAAAAGACAAGTTGATAATTTTTTCTGCTCAGTCTTGAGGGTTCTTTTATTATTATTTCTTGGGATTTTCATACAATACTAAAAGCTGGAAAAGCTTGTGCCTTGTTAGGCTTTTTAGAAAAACAAACAAACAAACAAACAAACAAAAAAACAAAACAAAACAAAACAAAACAAAAAAAACAGTTTGCCACTGCAGCCAAAATTTCCTGAAAGCAGCTAGCATGAAGAGATGGTGTTAGTTGGCCTCCTTTTGTTTCCTCCTCCAGCAAGTGTATCTGTATACATCTGGCAAACAGAACTGAGAAGTTCTACCTGCTCTGTATGATGACCCGGAAGCTGTATGCTTTTGCCAAAGGAGAGTGTATGGAGGATAACCCAGACAGCCTGATGAATCAAGAAGTGCTTACCCCAGGACAGCTTTTCCTTATGTTCTTAAAGGTAAGGTCTTAAGGAGTTTAAGCCTGTGCATGTAATGGTTATCCAGTCCAGAGCCCACAGTGAGCATCAGATCAGGAGAAATGCAGGGGCCAAACTGAAGACTGGGGAGCCTGGATAGGCTGTGAAGGCTGAGAGAAGTGCTGGATGCAGGGTAACCAGGCAGTGCAGTTGAGGAAGGCTTGGCTGTCTCAGTATAGGGTGCTAAATATGCTGAAGAAAAATCTGTACAAAACCTGGAATAAAGAGCTTTGCTACCTTCCAGAGCAAATGAAAGTGCCCCATGCAGAGTGGGAGCCAGAGGAAGGAGAGTACTCACCCTTGTGGTGTTTGAAGAGGGTTTTGAGACAGCCTACTTCTGTTGTATCAATTGATATGGAAGTGCTAAAGATCTGCCTTGTGTTGCCACTGTTTTACAGGGCACATGTGCAAGAAAATAATTGCCCCCCACACCATCATCCAAAAGTGATGATTCCTGATTTTGTCATCACTATCCAAGCTTTAAATTCCTTTATGGATCAGGAAGTTGGTAGCATGCTTCTGACTTAGTGAATTTATTACTGTTGATGTAAAAATGCCTTTTCTGAATCTATTCCAATTCAATATGAGTTCAGTTTATTTCTAGGGATTTTTCATTTTAGGATGACAGCAGAAAAGTGTTCCAGTTCAGAAGCTTGACTGTCCCATGAAGATGTTTGTGGAATAGTAGTTCCCACACCCAAGTAAAGATATTTCCCTGTGTTATTAGATAACTTTTTTTTAGCCTTTTTTTTCCACTGCAGCCAAAATTTCCTTTGGTGCTTTTTTGTTGAAAGATTACTAAAACCTCTCTACTACTTGAGTGGTTTCAATGAGCTTAGAAATAAAATAAAGAGTGAATTCTGTGAAGCACTTAGTGTTGTCTGGAACTACCACCAGGAACCAGAAGAGGTTGCTTTCCTTCCTGGCCCTGTCAGATCAGCAGGGAAGAGAGTTAACAGCCCCTTTTTTTGAATAAAAAGATCCTAAATAGACTAGGGCAAGCAGTAGACATAGTGTCACTGTGTACAGTGGATTTTTACTAAGAGTTCAAAGATTTGGTGTCTTATGTCCTTTTCCCTGTTTTTATATAGTATCTAAGGTCACAGCAGTAATAAAATCATGGTTAAAATCCAGTCTGCTATTTCAGCTTGTCCCAGCAACATTTAAATACTGCGTGTCCATGGCCTTCAAGTTTTGGTATCTAAACTTACTGCATAGTGTCATTTTATGTCAGCACTGCATTTAGCAGGCTAATCAGTGGAGTTATTCTTGGCCAAATGATAAGTACAATTTCTGCTTTGGGTTTTGTTTTTTCTTTATGAGATTCTGTCACTGTACTTTGTTTGCTAGGCTCATCACTGATCTGGGTGGAAGTGATTACTAAGCTGTTGGATGGGTATTTTCCTTGCAGGTCTGTGTTGGTGTCAGCATTTTGACAAAATGAATTCAGTGTGGGAAATACAGCTGGAAAACTGTCATTTCAGTAGCAGTTGTCCATCCTGGTGATTTCAGAGGATTTCTGTAGCACGTGCAACTGATGTGAAGTTCTAATTTGAACCTTTATTTTCCTGTTTTAAATTTAAATCTCTCACTTCTAAACCGTAGGAGAGGCTTGAAAGCTGGTTGCAATCTGTGAAGTTTGTTTTGGAGAAAAGAACAGAAAAGGCAGATATCAGCATCAATGCAGACAGCTTGGTGAAGGCGTTCAGCCTGGCTACAGACTTCACCAAGCCATTTGAGTATCTTCTTGCAACTGGTAACCTGCGATCTAAAACCGGTAAATCCTTAGGGTTAAGAAGACTTTTTTTTTTTTCTCCTGCTAAATAGAATAGGAAAAAACATAAAACTGAGCTCTTAACTGAAAACAACTTGTATGCAGACATTGTGCACTGTAACTGAATTAATGAAAGTGGTTTGAGGAAAGGGATGGTTGAGGACCAGGCAAGATTGCTCCTCAAGCATAGATTTTAAGCATGGTATAAATCAGGTTAGTTATTAAAGCAAAGCCTCTACCCAGATAAATAGGTGAAACCAAATTTAATGTTGTCTAAAACAGCAACTATATTTTGATGTGTTTTCCCGATGATTTTTTCTGCTTAGGAGGTGCAGTGTAAGACAGAGAAGGGACATTGGTTTATCAGGACTGACCCATTTTTCATATGAGCTTAAACAGAGAGAAACCAATTCACTAATGTGTATTTCAAATTTACCTGGTGCTACCTTGAAGTGTCTAACGTGATGATGTAATGGAATGCCTGCTAAGAATTGCAATGAGATTTGGAAGGCCACAGAATTTCAGTAAAAAGTACCAACTGCAAATCCCAAGTCACTTCACTGGGAAGGACTTTCACTTGTTTCTGAAAGGAGTTTAAGCAGTAGCTAGGACTGTAGTCTCTAGGCCTCTCACAGGTCAGTGAGTTGCCTGTACAAAGGCAGCAGCACGTGTGCCTTCTGTTGTTGGGCATCCCTATGGCCCCTCGGTGTCAAAATAAGAAAGCGCCTTGCAGCGCCGTGCTGTACTGGCCAGCTGGTCCCCTGACAGATGTCCCTTCTGTCCCCCAGGGCTGGGCATGCTGCAGGACAGCGGCCTGTGTGTGGTGGGAGACAAGCTGAACTTCATCCGGTACCTCTCCCACTTCCGCTGCGTGCACAGAGGGGCGGCCTTCGCCCAGATGAGGACCACGACCGTCCGCAAGCTGCTGCCCGAGTCCTGGGGGTTCCTGTGCCCCGTGGACACCCCGGACGGGGAGCCCTGCGGCCTGATGAACCACATGACGGCTGTGTGTGAAATCGTGACGGAGATGGTGCCCGTGACAGACATTCCACCGCTCCTGTGTTCCCTGGGTACGTTCTACTGGCTAGATGGTGTAGTGAAGCAGCCTTCCCTTTTCCCCTGCTGCCCTGCCAACCCCGCTCTGGGAGGGGGCATCCAGCTACTGACACTGTACACTGCTACTTACGAAGGTGAAATCAAGTTAAGCCTGTACTTTCTATGCTTCTGCTTAGTGGTAAGTAGGACGCTGCTTATACAGGCACGTCGACCTTTTCAAGAGTGTAAAGTTCAGTGTAAATGCCTCCTAGCTGTGTGCTGTAGAGTGAAGATGTTCATGTAAGCACCAGGAATTGCACAGTACGAGCTCTTAAGAAATTGGACCAAGCAGTGACTCCTAATGCTGCTGCTGACTTTGAATTAAACTGCATCTCTCTTGTATTTACCACAATAATGAGAATGCTTATTTCAATCAGAAAAATGGGGAGGGAAATGGCATTCTTAGTTGTACATGGTTTATATTTTCCATTAAGTAATCTAGAGCTTTGCTTTTTAAGTCTGAATTTTTTTCATCTGTCAGAAAGCTTTTTGGTGTGGATTGAGGCTTCCTGCAGAAATAACTTATGTGTTTTGTTTGCTTTTTTGGCTGTTACTTCTCCCAACCCCCTCTTCTCACAGGTGTCACCCCCATTGATGCAACTCCAAGAAAGCCTTACGCAGAGTGTTACAGAGTCGTGCTGGATGGCTCTGTGGTGGGCTGGGTGGAGTGGGAGCTGGCTCCTATGATTGCAGAAACCCTTCGCCGTTTCAAGGTTGTCTTGTTGAAAATGGTTTTTTTTAGCTAAACATCCTCAATATGCAGTTGTCAAAAATAAGCATTTGGAACTTGTTTAAACTTCTTGTTGGTTTGGTTTGGTTTTGAATCTGACCTTGTAAGTTATCTTTGACTGCATGTTAGTATTGGTGGGCTTTTCTGTTTTTCCTGTGTATATGCATAAGTTTGGTTTGTACATTTACAAGGTCACCATTTTAGAACTTTTTATCTTGAAAGGATTAGGTGGAGGTTTTTCTAGAAGTATTTTAAAAATCTTTTCTCCACTATCAAATATTAGTTAGCTACACTTTTGGTTGGCATTTTCATTGTATAGTCTGTTGGGTGCAGCTTAACTAAACTAGCGTCGGTTTGTGTTTCTGAATTGCCATCTCCTTGCACAAACAGATAACACAAGAGAAGAGATTTCCTGCACGGGCAGAAGTAGTCCTTATCCCCATGACAGGAAAGCCCAGCCTGTACCCTGGCTTGTTCATTTTCACTACCCCTTGCCGGATGGTGCGGCCCGTCAGAAACCTGCTCTATGGAAGGAATGAATGGATTGGTACCCTGGAACAGGTGGGATTTGCATGTTTCTTCTCTGAAGTGATGACTATTACAGAGGTACTCGGCATCAAAATGTTTTGGAAAATACTTGTGAAAGGAGCTGAGGATGAGATAAAGGGAGCTTGTGCTGAAGAGCTAGAATAGGTAGCAAAAGGGTTTTCTCTCCTCCTGGTAATTGGTTTCTGGTAAATGTCTTAGATGGACTGTAGGGGATCTTTTTGAGATACTGAAATCCATTCTCAGTAGTAACTTAGTGTAGCTTTTGAGGTGAGGGACTGCTGCTTGTGTGTACTATCTCATCTTGTGTTATATCATGTTCTCCAAATGGCCCACGGGCAGCCAAGCAGTGGATTGCCAGGGAACTAGGCCCCTTGGAACAGTTAACATGGGAGACAGGAAGGAGGACACGTTACTGCAGTTTTGTGTTTCCAGACTTGCTTTCCTTGCAGTTGGTCTGTCACTGTGATAGGTAGTTTAACAGCTGTCTGGTATTTTTCTTGCCTGATGATATACTAAGGTGCAGGCAGTGATCACAGCCAAAACTGAAATGAAGCTTTGTTTTGCTTCCTTCCCTTTAAAAGAAGGAAGCAAACCAGCATTGTCTGATTTGATGCTTGCAGATCTTCATGAATGTGGCCTCGCTGGAGTCGGAGGTGGTGCCCGGCGTGACCACTCACCAGGAGCTCTTCCCTCACAGTATTCTGAGCGTGGTGGCCAACCTCATCCCCTTCTCTGACCACAACCAAAGTCCACGAAACATGTACCAGTGTCAGATGGGTACGTGCCATAGTAGAATCATAGAATGGTTTGGGTTGGAAGGGACCTCCAAAGGTCATATAGTCCAAGCCCCCTGCAGTAAGCATGGACATATCTAACTAGGTCAGGCTGCTCAGAGTCTCATCAAGCCTGACCTTTAATATCTCCAGGGATGGGGCCTCCACCATCTAGTACCTAATGCTGCAAGTCCTTGGTCAAAGGAGAGGCAAAAAAATGTCTCTTGTCTATTCCAGTGTGTCTTCCCACATTCCCAAATAAAGCTCTTCCCAGACATTGTTTCAACACTTAAGTTAACAGCCATTTATTTCATGGGGCAGTACATGAAGTCAGGTTTATCATCCTGCCTGCCTTGCAGTGGGCAGCTCTACCTCACTGCACTCCTGTTGCCTTCCTCAAACCTTAAAGTTCTGTTTGTTTTTTTTCTTAATCTGATGCTGTTGATCATATAGACAAGTGAGAAGGGCAGTGCACTGGCTGTTGGGTGGCATTAGTGTCTGACAGCTCTCCTACCAGCAGTCCTCTCATCCCCACGACAGATGGAGGTTAACCTGCTTCTAACTGGTAGCTCCAGTAGGTGCTCTCCAGGAGTTGGTGTGTGGTTTCCTTGCCACCTGTTTCCAGTAAGAGACTGCTGTCTTGACTCTGCAGCTGTTGAGAGGACACTTGCAAGGCAGCTGTTGCAAGAGCAATACAGCACTGTGGCAACAGGGTGGGTGGTGGTGTTCTGCTTTGTGGTTGTTTTTTTCCTGAATACCTATTTGACAAAGATTTAAATTTATTTGTCTGAAAACTCAGGATAAGGTGTGTAGTGGGGTTTCAACTGGCTGAGGTGCAGATGATGTGCAAGAAACTTATTAAAACAAATGTCAGGCTAAGAGAAAATGTATAAGTAGGGACTTGAAGAGAGCAGGTCTCACTATGTTGGTAACATCACTAGCATGTTACATTTCTAACAGTATTATCAGAAAGATGTCCTTAAAAGGCTACCACTTTTTCATATTTTTCTGAAAGTACCAATGTGACATATGTTCAAAACCTGTTCTCTTTGCCAATATGTTTATTAAAAAAAACACACACTTTTTAACCTGGACATATGTAAGTTGTACCTCACTATGGAAAACTGTGGAAGGAAGTGGGGAACTAACAAAAACCCACACAACCAAACAGAAAGAACCCCACACCAACCTTACTGGAGATTTTGAATTTGCAGAACAGACACAAAATTACAAATAGTCTTTATGAGATGCTGTGAAAGGAGCTGAATGTTGTGGTTCAGAGAAACTTTTACAGCTGGGCTTAGGGCAATTGTTAAATTCCAAGTGGTTTAAGATTGATAATCCCTTTAAGATGTAATTATTTCCAGCTTTCTTCATAACAAGACACATGGAGGATGAATCCTAGATAAACTTTGAATTGATCCTGAATAAATCCAACTTTCTTTCTTTATAGGAAAGCAAACCATGGGGTTTCCAGTGTATAACTACAAAGACCGCTCAGATAACAAGCTGTACCACCTCCAGACCCCCCAGAGCCCTCTGGTGCGGCCCAGCATGTATGACTATTATGGTATGGACAGCTATCCAGTCGGCACCAACTCCATTGTGGCTGTCATATCCTACAGCGGCTACGACATGGAAGATGCAATGGTAAGCCACCAAAAAGAGGAGTCCTGCTGTCCTGTGAAGGAATTTTATGGGAGGGACTAGGAGGAAGGATGGTACTAGCTGAGAAGAGCCCATTCTCTGCTTCTGCTAGTTCACAGACTCTGTTAGAGGAGATATAGTAGCACAGCAGTTAAGTGTTGTTTCCATAGGTAGTGCTGGAGGTGCAAGGTAGTGGGCTTCCAGCACAGAAAAATATTGGGATTACAGGATGTTTGTGTCTTTTGGGAACAGTGAATCACTGAGAGGCTTTATTTAGGAAGGCAATGTTAAAAAGGTCAGGAAATCAGATTGGAATTAAAATACTTTGTTGAAGTTATTAGCAAATCTTTAATGAGCCTTTGTTTCCTTCTTTTTAGATTGTGAACAAATCTTCCTGGCAGAGAGGGTTTGCCTATGGAAGTGTTATCAAGATGGAGAGCATTGATCTTTCCCTTAAAGCCAGCAGGGCAGGTGATAATTTAGTATTTGGTATCAGGCCTGGTGACACAAACATTATGGAGAAGCTGGATGCTGATGGACTGCCTTTTGTTGGCTCTGTCCTGCAGCCTGGGGACCCCTTCTACAGCTTCATGAACCTCAACACAGGGGAGACCTTCACTGTGTACTATCCGTAAGTAGAGCTTGTCCCTCCTGGCTCCACACACGTGGTGGTGAGCAGTCTTAGAGCAATTGGCCTGGATGAGCTGCAGTAGCTTGTCCTCCAGGTGTTCCCTTTTCTCCTCATGTGACAGAGAAAGCATGAGGTTCATGTTGTAGGTGACTCCTGTGCATGTATCGTGGCTTTTCTTTAAGCCAGTGTATGCTGCAGAGCCTGGCTTAGTCCAGGAGGAGAATTTGAGGCTGGTAAAAAGAAAGCTTGCAGAAGTGTTTTGCTGTCTCCCAAGGACTGTTCCTCCATCCCCTGCAGTCATTTTCTGAAAAATGAGGGGGGAGGAAAAAACAAACAAACAAAAAAAAAACCACAAAGAAAGCCCAAACTGAAAACCAAAGCAAAGTGCCTCGTCCCAGAGACTTGTCAGAAAACCTTGCAAGCAAAGTTGTTACAGGATATGGGGTTCAAAGAGCATTTTTATTAACATTGCCACTTCTAAACTGCAAGAATAGTAAAATGTGTCAACTACACCTTTCCCTCTCCCTGAAATATTTCAGGGATAAGTTTTGTCAGATTTTTTTACCTTCATTTGAAAGAGAGAATGCTGCTGATGCTTTCATTAAAATCCTCTTAATTCTTTCAGGGAAGAGAAGCAAAAATTTTGGCAAAACATGATACATTTAAATGCATCCTGCATTCCCAGTTGTCCACACAACTGGCACATGTGTAAGCTCAGCCTTGTTCTTGCCCTTGTGGAGCCCCACTCTGTGCTTCTGCTCCCCAGCTCTCATACAAGCCCAGCCCAGTTCAGATTCCATATCCAGAAAGGCATTTTACCTCTGTACCACTCAGCTTTTGTTCATTCTTGGTGTAAATCAGATATTCATTTAGGTTCCTACAGAGAGATGAAGTTCAGCTGTCAGTGTTGGCTCCTGCCCCCAGTTTGCCCCAGAGACCCAGGGCCCTTAAGAGGGAGATCTCCCTACTGTCATAAGTGCTGCATGTGCTGCTAGATAGTACTGTGTGGCTTGGAGGAAGGGGAGGACAAAAGTTTGAATGAGGCTGGAAATAGTTTATGAAGCCAGTTTGGTTTTGTTTGGTTGGGGTTTGGTTTTTTTTCTGTGATGACCTTACCCTGATTGCATTCAGACATGGCAAAATAACAGCTCTGAAAGAGAAGCTAAGCTTAGGTACAGGCCTTCTGCAAACACTGTGTTCATTAGCACTTCAAAGGTGAAGAAGAAAAGTAACCTTGTCTTAACGTGGGACAAAACCTATTTATTACTTGGCTGTCAGCTCCAAAACGAGTGGAGAGTTTGGGCTGAAAGCTCTATGACAATAGTGAAGCCTGCAGCAGACACCTGGCATGTGGAACATCAGGCTGGGGTTCCTCTGGAGAAGCAGCACGCTCCTGAGCAAGGCACTTGGTGGCCAAGCCCTCTCAGCTCACATCGTGCCTTCCCTTCCTGCTCTGAGCTTTCCTCTCTGCTGTGCACTGAACCCAATTCTTGACTTTGCTATCCCACCAAGACAGTGTGGATTTATTGGGGGTGTAGGGAGAGGGACTGCTGCCTTAACACAGAACAACTGGCACTGGGATGCAGTTTGTCAGATAAAGTGAGATACAGACAAACCAGTTTTAAACAGTCTTTATTCCAAGCTGTGGGTGGCACGTTACCTGATCACCTGAAGGCTGTAGCTAGTATTAGAAAACGCAAATGAATGGCACTTGTGTAATGCCCTTGTGTTGCTTCCTCGCCCCAATTCTTACACAGTCTGACTTCCCTTACTCCCAAAGAGTATTCTTCAAGAAGGGTGTTGTTCCCCAGCTGTCTCAAGGTATTTTGTGAGACTGAAGTGCTTTGTTTTTTTTCCCTTCATTTCCCTTTCCTATCCTTCCATTAGCACAGCTGACACCTTTGTTGTGATTGTTTTCTTCCACCCGCACAGGAATAAGGAGGTAGGCATTGTAGACAACGTCCGGTTGTGCAGTAACGACCGCGGCACCGGGAAGTTCAAGAAGGCTTGCATCACCGTGAGAGTTCCACGCAGTCCCACCGTCGGAGACAAGTTTGCCAGCCGTCACGGACAGAAGGGTATCCTGAGCCAGCTCTGGCCAGTGGAGGACATGCCCTTCACAGAGAACGGCATGGTCCCAGACATCCTCTTCAACCCCCACGGCTTTCCCTCCCGCATGACCATCGGGATGTTAATCGAGAGCATGGCGGGGAAGTCGGCGGCGCTTCACGGGGTCTCCTACGACGCCACTCCCTTCACCTTCACGGAGAAGAGCTCTGCTCTGAAGTACTTCGGTGAGACGCTGGTGAGCGCGGGCTATAACTTCTTTGGGACGGAGAAGATGTACAGTGGCATCAGCGGCCTGGAGCTGGAGGCGGAGATCTTCGTGGGAGTGGTGTACTACCAGCGCTTGCGCCACATGGTCTCGGACAAGTTCCAGGTGAGGACGACGGGGCCCCGAGACGCCGTCACCAACCAGCCCGTCAAGGGGAGGAACGTGGAAGGCGGGATTCGCTTCGGCGAGATGGAGCGTGACGCTCTGCTGGCGCACGGCGCGTCCTTCCTGCTGCAGGACCGCCTGTTCAACTGCTCCGACGGCTCCGTGGCCTACGTCTGCGGCAGCTGCGGCAGCATGACGTCTCCTGTGCTCGAGAAACCGCTCCACTCCTCCTCGGTGACCAGCAGCAGGCGCTACTCCTGCTCCATCTGCAACAAGGTGGACACCATGGAGGTCGTCCCTGTGCCCCACGTCTTCCGTTACTTCGTGGCGGAGCTGGCAGCCATGAACATAAAAACCAAGCTCAAAGTGGAGTAGCTCTGTCCTCGGGGAAGGCGATGCTGGTGCTGGGAGTAGTCAGTCCTGCCTTTGCCCTCTGTGGGTTTGAGGCGTTAAGTCAGTTCTCAGGTTTTTCGGACGTTTCCAAGTTTAATTTGATGTTTGTATTGAGAGGAGGTGGTCACCAGTGAGGAAATGCAGATCTGCTGAAGTTCATTTGCACTTGCCAAAGGATCACTAGCTGTTGAGGTGTGGCGTATGGAAATCAGGTGGTATCGGTGCTCCCACCAGGCTGCTGGATTCAGAGTGGTGGGGCTTCTTCGTTCTCGACGTACTGGCTGCAGTTGCAAAGATGAAGAAGTCATAAGACAGCATGAAGTGAATGCTGGAAATGACAAAAAAGATATTTTTGGTTTTTTTGAAGAAAAATATGTGCAAAACGTGCCTTAATGATGAGTACGTGTTAATATGATCGGACGTCTTTTGTTTTTCTTCATTTCATATGCCTTGAAAGTCACGAAGAAGGCACAGATTTCTACCACATGAAGCTGCAGCCTTCACTGCAAGAGACCGAGGTGGCCGAGCCAGGCCTGGCCGGGAGCGTTTGGTGATGCTGAGCCCAGCGCCTGTCTTGGCGCAGCGCCACAGGGGCGGGTATTTTTTTTGGTGTTTGTCTCTGGATGAAGAAGGGAGCAGACAGAACTGTCAAGCGTGGATGCCACGTGCCAGGAGCTCGGTGTGTCCCCATCAGGGCGCAGGAGCCCGGATGCCCGCAGCTGCCCTGTCCCACACTTCCAGCTGCACCATCCTCTTCTGTCCCCTCTGGCTCTCCCCAGCCCCCACGCTGGAACCTGGGCCGGCGCACCCTTGGAGCCGAGCGGGCGTCCCCCTGGGCAGCCCTGCGCTTCTCGTTAAAGAGTTCTTTTGTACGTTTCTACATCAC
>NW_008604675.1:0-25159 GCF_000691845.1 Merops nubicus
ACCCCTTTTTACACGGAACCAGGATAAAACCATGCCCTCCCCACCTCATCCTAAATTAAAAGTATCTATACAGTTATAGTCATTTGGCATAAAATCCAAACTTCAGTTCAGAACAAAGAGAAAGCCAAGATGACCTACTCCTTTATACTCTTTCATGTATCAGCATTCAGCACAATAAATTCTGTTCTTCTGACTATGCTTCAAGGCATTGCTTATTACTAACATCACTGAAGATGCTTTCTTTTCATGAAGCACTAATTGGATGTTACTTCTGTCCAGACTTCCCATCACATTAAAATTATCTACATTCATACCTGCTTTTATATATGCATCTTTTACTATTTGAAATATTTTGTATCTCCAAGTGTAGGTCATTTCCTTATGCTTTGCTCTCATTACTTGTTTCAAATGCAGACATCTTTTTTTTTAACTGTTTTGCATTTTCTAACAACTAACAAGGGTACCCAGTAAAATTATTCTTTAATTTAATAATGACTCATTGTAAACCTCTAAATGGCTTCTTTCAACATGACAAAAATACAGGACTGTATTCTTCTAACCAGTGCTCTTTTTCAACTGGAATTAAAGGCATCTGAACTTTCACTTATAATCTCTTCTGAATTTCAGCAGAAAGTATTAAACTACAGGAAATACATTTCAGTGCAAACAGAAAACAGACATATAACATTAATGTAGTAAAACATATTTATGCTTTATGTGAACATTTACTTCTAGTTAAGCTGGTGAAACTTTTCATGCAAAAAATAACCCCAACCTGTTTCTTACCAAATTGCAGAGAATAAAAGCACAAAACCCAAAGCATGGAGCTACATTGCCACAACACCAGACTTTTATGAAATATGTAATAGTGTCCAAAATTCCTACTCAAAATAATATTGGACTTTTCACATGAAAAACTGTTTAAGAATATGCTAAGGCTAAATTGAAAATTAAATATCTTGTTCTTGACGGAAAAAAAAAAAGATTATTGCTTGGAAAGTCATCTAAAATTTTTGATGACTAAAATTTTTGCAGAGTAACGGAAATGACATATTTTGCTAACATTTACAGCCACTTCCAGATTTTCAAACATCTCTTCAGAAAACTGTGGATGACTAATCAATGAAAGAGGAACTAGAAAAAATAATCATTCTCTGAAATTTTCAAATATAGTTGTAGTGCCTCCAAAGAAAATTTTCAAACAGGATTATAGGAAAACAACCACTGGAATTTTTCCTCAATAAATAGCAGGATTTGGTTTTCAAGCTATTGTTTCACAAATAAATCTCCCAGCAATTCAGGAGGAGAAGTGCTAAAGAGAACTATGAAAATTTCACTTCTCTAGAGAGATTGCAGCAATATAAATACCCTGGACACCATCAGAACTACTACACCATGCCACATATATTTGCTAAACTGAGTCAAATTTCCAGTGTTTTCTGTGGAGAAAAAGACCAACCCCTAACCTAAGTTGAAGTTTGACTGCCTGAATATTTCTTCCCAAATGATTTCGGCATATAATTGCTCCCAAAAAGAAATAAAATTACCTTTCTCATTTATCTTTGATTCAAAGGGACTTTTTGTTAGTCTTCATTATTCTGAATACTCATGCATAGTACAAATCTCACATGCCTGCACTATAAGGGCACGGATCTCCCTTCTGTACTTTAGACTTGAAAGAGAAGCAGAGTATAGGGTCAAAAAAAAAAAAATATTAAAATAGCCCTTTTCAGAAAAATATTTTAACCAAGTTTTAAAAAAGGGCAGTTTTACACTCCAGTCTGTTTTTAGAAGAGGAACTATTAAAATTACTTTTAGGTTTCAAATCTTACAATTTCTCTTTCCATTTTATATCTCACAAATTGATGAAAGCATTTGAGAATTGAAGCTTAAGAGCAAGCATAGAATATAATTATTTTTCTTACTGGAACATGACGGAAGTTGAGTAGTTGAGTTTAGATTTTACCATGACATATAGAGAAGATTTTTTTTTTTTTTCTAGAATGTACTAGCTTAAAGAAGCTTTCAGTACTAGCAAGACTAACAAGCTTATAATTTTTACACTTAATGAATTCTGAAACAGTCTCAAAAGCATCTCTGCAATCTAGCAATTCAATTTTACTGATAGAATCATGTTTTAGGTTAGAGTTTCTAGTTTCAGTTTGCTTAAAAGAAAAATAGCTGTTCTGTGCCACCTTTCAATGTCAAAGTCCTCACAATACCAAAGTATATCTTCCTACTTGTATGTTGCATTACTCAATTAGTTCAGAAGGGTGTGACCCTGACAATCACAGGTATGAACGAGGCCTAGAAAATTGTGCAATATGGAGAAGGAATGTAATTATTAAAATTTATCACTTCTAATATGAGAAGTCCAGGCATCAAAAGAAGCTGTGAAGCAACAGACTTAAACATAATGGAGCTCCCCACATAACATGCACTTCAGAGGCTGAATCCCTTGTTTCACCATGGAAACTAAGAATTTGCAAGAGAAAGCTGGACAGAAAGAGAAAACTCTTGTAGACTACAAGACATAGACAAACCACCTCTGGGACTGAAAGTACTTGAGATGGAAACACTAAGAAGTTCTGAAAATGTTCAAGGTAAGTTTCATGCAATCATGAAGTGATTTATGGTGGAATGGCCTGTCAGATGTCCTCTGTACCAAAGCCTATTCACGGCTGAGCCACCTCCATAGTATGACTAGATTTCCCAGGATTGTGTCCAGTCAAGTTTTCAGTATCACCAAAGACAAAGATCCAATAGACTTTCTGTTCATCTGTTTCAGTATTTGATCACCTTCATTAAGAATTTTTTCCCTATGTCTAAACAGAATTTCCTGTGTTCCAACCTATCCTTGTTGATATGTGCACATCTCTAAGAATCTGGCTTTATCAGCTCTTCACCCTCAAATTGGGTAGTTGTAGACAGCAATAAGCTCTTCACCTTCTCTTCTGAAGGACGAATCAGCCCAAATTTCTCAGCCTCTCCTTGTGTCTCATGCTTGTTTCTAAATCATGTTGGTTGTCTTCCACTGGATTTGCTTCAGTATGTCCATGTCCCTCTTTACCAGGGAGCCCAAAGTGGATATAATACTGTAGCTGCACACTCATGTGTGCTGAAGAGAGAGGAAAGATCACTTACCATAACTTGCCAGCTATGGTTTGTCAAGAAAGCCTCACAGGTGTCTATGTTACATTGCTGCAAGGGCACACTGCTAGCTCATGCTCTACTTTTTGCCTATGATACCTCCTGCAAAGATGCTTCCTAGCTCTTCTGTCACCAGCCTGTTCTGCTACATGGAATTTTTAGATTGCTACTGATGAACTTGTCCTTTGGCTTTGCTGAGTGTCCATGATATTTCTATCAGATGCTTTCTCCATCCATCAAGGCCCCTTGAATGTCAGTTCTGTTCTCCAGTGCACCAAGCACTGCCCCCAGTTTGGTGTCACCACAATTTCATTGACCATATACTCCATTCCATCAGGTCACTAATGAAGACTTTCAGCAATACTGCCCCCAATATTGATCTCTGAAGAACACCACCGATAACCTGTCACCAGATGGACTTTGAACTGTTGGCTACTATCAGCCTGCTAGTCATACCAGTTTCCTACCCAGTTTATAATCAACTTTTCCAGCCCCTATCTCACCAACTGGCTACTTTGACAGAGGAATTAATGACAAAAACCTTGCTCAAAATTAAAGCAAACTATATCCACCACTCTTAATTTTGTCACTTTCATATGGATTCACATGCCAACAGGTAAAAATTAATAACCTCAGTGGGACTTCAACACAGAGGAAAAAAAAAAAAAGTCAGATTAAAAGATCAGAAAAACTTGCTAGGAAGAATTCCTAACACAAACTTTAAGAGCATCCATCATTTTGGAAAGTATAATTTTACCCAGACATTTAAATGAGCAACAACAAAAATACAATGGAGCAAGTGTATCACATATATTAGATATAGTCATATACATAGAATACATCTATTCAAGGCTGCAAAGATGTTAAAAAATTCATTAGAACATATCCTGAAGCTACAGGAAATGAGCTTATAGTTTGGGGTTTTAATTGAAATGCATGTTCAGACACCTCAGTGAAGGTGCAAGGTCATGAGCTATCTGCATTTTGAATAAAGATGTCTTAGCAGCAAAACAGAGTCTCAGAAGCCGAAGTATTACAGAAACCCAGTTATGACCAAGCAAAGACGTGTATATGCAATTTTAAGTCCTTTGTCCTTCTTGCTGAGTAATAATTGTTTTTCTGTTAAGTTTTTTTAACTGATAAAATTAAGTGTAGGAGACAACATGCAAAATTTCAAAAAATAATAAGATAAGAAAATAAAGAAAATTTCAAAAGATAATAAGATAAAAATAGATCTTGTTTTAAAAGGTCAGTGATAATTATTGGGTAAAAGTAAAAATTTTGAAATATTATATGTACTTTCTCCACTAAACAAATAAATAAAATAAAAACTTATGGCGTTAACTGAGCTAAATTAATAACTATATTTGGCACCAAACTACCCGTTGCTCATTTGATATGAAAAACAGGAAGGCAAAGCTAAACTTTTTCATTACTGACTTTGACATTGAATTAATGTATCTGCTGCTTTAAAACACAGCTGATACTTGCCAGATCATTATTTTTTCTTAGGTCTCAATATTTTATTAAATATTCACGGAATGAAACAAATTATAAATCAGTAAGTGTATTTTCTATGAAATTGTTAGCTATAAGTTAAGGCACTTTGCTCTTCTTTCAAATCCCTGCAAAATTACACAGTCCCAACATTTTGAAGCAAAGAGGTACTTTTAGCTTTTATATAATAACCAATCACAACTGCAGTAACTGGAACTCATTACTTCTGCATTTTTTTGTTTCACTTGTAGTCATCAAAGGAAATATAATCAAACCTAAGGAGATTTCACTATAAATAATAATTTTTTTTAAAATATGCCTCCATTCAGGCTTGGTTTCCTTGAGAAATTATCTATCAAAGAGCACATAAAGAGTTTTCATAAAAAAAACCAAAAACAAAACACCCCAAAACAATAAAAAGTATGCATTAAAGCAAAAATCTTCTTTGGAAAGTAAAGAAAACTCTATTAAAAATTCTTTGTATATTCAAATCTTGGCTCGATATGACACTGAGCAGCATGACTTAACTTTGAAGTTCGATCCAACTTTGAGGTTGGCCCTGCTGTGAGCAGGAGGTTGGACAGGCTGACCTCTAGAGGAACTTTCCAACCTAAATTATTCTGATCCTAAGCTTGGGAAATAGTACACAGTGAAAAAAATAAAATATTTCAGAACTAAATTAGGAGAGAAACTAATATCCTCATCAAGCTTTCAGCCAGACTATAACATGAATTCATAGCAACTTCTGGAAATACAAAAGAACCTAATATACTGTGTGTTTAAAGAGATTTACATTAGAAATTAATTTTCAATAATATTTTTTATACAATATGGATTTCTTAGCATTAAGCTTATCACTTCCTATTATTAAGCTCTTTTCATCATTGTATGACTGATAAAAAAATCAGCTAGCCAAACTAAATTAAGATCCCGGGGTCATATGTCCCTATCCTGGATGTATTTTTATTTTTAATTACGCCTAGAGCATTTCTGCCAAAGTAGTTGATTTAAAGTCTTCACACATGGAAAGAGGAAGTCCTATGAAATGGAAATCCCTTTGGCATAATGAAAACTGAGAAAATTTCTGAGAGCTCAAATATCCAGCCACTGCTACTTTAAATTGGTTTACTGAATATACTGTAGATCCAATAGAAACACAAGAAAAAATCAATTAAAACCTTGAAATGTAGATTAAAAAAACCCTAAAAATTATACATGCTGCAGCAAATTTACATACTAAAAATATATCCAAAAGCTGTAAAAATAATTTCAAGCCTGCAATAACGTTTCATAGGTTGGATAAATTATTAATATTAAATAAAAAATCTTTTATCTTTAAGTAATTACATTTTGGAATGCAACTGCATTAGTCAACATGAAAAAGTCTATATTGGTTACAATAAAAGCTAAGTTATTTTAGCTGTAGAGAAAATTATTAACTGTCACAACCTAGACTGGAAGTTCAGGATATTCTTGTGCATTGCAAAGACTCATAATTTTGCCTCAATTCTTTTTTAGTCTTTTCAGGCATGGTTTACAGAAAGCCTGCCAACATACCACCAACTCCACTTCTACTGTAAAAATCAACTGAAAACTGAAATATTTAAGATGAGTTGGTATTGTCATAGTTTTTCTATAAAAAGTGTTTTTCTTGATGGGCAACTTATTTGGCACATAGAAGTTTATTTGGCTCCAGAATCAACATAGCTTACAGATTTTTTCCAAATAATACCAGACTAACAGCAAAACCTCATCGGCAGTGGTTTTAACTTTCCTTATCACCCAATAATTATTTATTTAAGGACATTATCTCGGTGAAAACCTATAAAACATGTTTCACCAAAGTCTAAATGCACTTTATCCATGAATTATTACTTGTGAACCAAATTGTTTCCTTAGAAACCTTCTTGGCCACCCGGACACACTACTGGCTCATACTCAGATGATGGCTGAGCAATACCACCAGGCCCTTTTCCACCACACAGCTTTCCAGCCACTCTTCTCCAAGCCTGTAGCATTGCATGGGGTGGTTGTGACCCACGTGCAGGACCCAACACTTGGCCTTGTTGAATGTCATACCACTAGCCTCAGCCCATTAATCCAGCCTGTCCAGGTCGCTCTGAAGAACCTTTCTACCTTCATGCAGAACTGAAAACTGTATCTTTTCATGATCACTATGCCCCAGACAGCATCCAGCCACCGCATCACCTACTAGTCCTGCTCTGTTCATAAACAACAGGTCCAGCAGGTCACCCTCCCTTGTTGGTTCCCTCACCAGCTACGACAGTCCAGGAAACTCTGGGACTATTCCCTCTCTCCTCTACTGTATTTAGAGCAACATCTGGGAAGTTGAAGTCCCCCATGAGAACAAGTGGTAGTGATTGTGAGACTTCACCCAGTTGCTTAGTGAATATTTCATCTGTCTCTTGATCCTTGTTGGGCAGTCTGTTTCAGACTCCCACCATGATATCTGCCTTGTTGGCCTTCCCCTTCATTCTTACCTATAAACACTCAATCCTGTTGTCACGATTGTCAAGCTCTATAGAAAGTCAAAACACTCCATAACATACAAGGCTATCCCACCATCTCTCCTTCCTTGCCTATCCCTTCTGAAGAGCTAACAGCCATCCATTTCAGCACTCCAACTGTGTGACTCATCCCACCATGTTTCCATGATGGCAATTATATCACCGTTTTCTTGCTGCACAGTGTTTCCAAAAGCTCCTTTTGTTTGTTGCCCATGCTGCATGTATTGGTGTAGATGCACTTCAGTTGGGCTATTGATCCTTCCAACATTTTGGGACAGGAGAAGCTGTAATTCCTATGTGACCACTCTCATAGACTTCCATGATTTCTAACACATCAATAAGCTTTGAGTCTTTGCTGTCACATGGCTCTCCATCCCCTACCTCCACTGAGACTGCAAACCAAAGGACCCTCCTAACACACCATCCCTCAAACACTGGCATGCTGTCCCCAGGCTTCGCTCTAGTAAACCTAGTTTTATCCCTTTCCCCCTTTAAAACTAGTTTAAAGCTCTTTCAATGAGTCCTGCTAACTCCTGTGAAAAGATCCTTTCCCCCATTTGAGACACGTGTACTCTGTTGTCAACAAGCCTGGTGATGTGTAAACCAACCCATGATTAAAAAAAAAAAATTCTGCTCCTGATCCATTAGTCATCCCAAGGCCCTGAAGTATCTGTTCATTGCCTTCGGACTTCTTGTTGCAACTTCATCTTGGCCTACCTGAAAAATTAGTAACACATAATAATCTGAGAGATGTACCAGGATAGGAAGCATTCTCTTCAGATCTTTAACCCAGGCTCCAGGGAGGAGCCTTCCTAAGAAGTGGGTCCAATTTGCATATTGGGCATTCTCCTCCCGTCAGGAGGGAGTCTACTATGACAATGACACTTTTTTTTTTTTTTTTTTTCCTTTATGGAAGCAGTCTTGATGCAGGGAACAGACCAACTTAATCTTGCCAATACCTTCAAGCTAGATGAACCATCTTCCTCATGATTGTTTAGTTCCACTCCCAGAACCTCATATCTATTATGCAAGGGCACCTGTGAAGGTGGAGTAGTCACAAAGGAGACACAGCTGCTGTGTCAGGCAGGAACCTGCTGCCATTCCCTTAAGTCACTGCATTCTGTCAGATGGAGACAGAGTAGTGATCCCTCTCTATCATGCACCTTGTCTGTCTGTTGGGCCTGTTTCAGGGAAAGCAGGGTGTGACTCTAGTAGTTTATCTCTCTCCTGGACTCTTCAACCTACTCAGCTCCTTCTGGAGCTCAGGTGGGCTTAGTGCTGCTGCCCAGGACTGGCATAAGAGCAGGGCAGAGCCTGCAGTCTGACACCTGAGTGGCAGCATGTTCCCACCGGAGCTCTACCCACAAAGCTGCAATGGTTCTGGCAGGCACAGAGCTTAGAGAGGACATGGCTTTCTGCCAGGTGGAAACCATTGTTCCCTGGTCAAGCTGGCAGAGCTTCAGCACCCTGCAGTGCAAACCGCTGCACAAACTGCCGTGCTCTCTGCCCTTGCTGCTGCACCACACCCCGTTTGCCTGCCTTGGTCACTGGTGCTCCTGAGTGGCATCATTTATATGTGCAGGTGGGGCTGGGCTGCAGTTGGTCCTGGCCCCATCCAGGTACCATCAGCTGCTGTCACAAGAGCTTCGGGCTCTTGGCAGATCTCTTGGCTCACCATGAGGTTTCCCCAGTTTGGGAAAGCTCCCTGTGCAGCATGCCAGAGCACTCTGCTGTGCACTCTGCTACAGGTTGTGCTGGCACTGGAGCTGCTTTGCCTTGGTGAATGGATTTTTTTCATTAAGATTCCTACTAGTTTACCACTTGCTCAGTTTCATTTGAAAAACACAAATTTTCAACAGGAATGAAATTTAGTAGAACTGGCACAACCCTTTGGAAGAAAAAAATCCTTTGATCAGAAACACTGAATTCTGTATTACTTAAAGACATACGGGGTGTTTTGCCGATGACCAGGCCCAGCAAAAGTGATAGCACCAGCAGGAAGATGAACCAATATGCAGACTGTATTGTAGACAAGAATGTTACAATATGAATGACCGCCGGGGGTACAAACAGGTCAACCAGCTCATACATGATCGATGCCACCCCCAACGACCCCACAACTGACATGACTCAGCCCACAACAGGTGGTACAAACAGAGACCCGAGGTTGCCCACAGTTGGCATGGGAAACAGCCAGACCAGCAGTCTAAGTACATAAGAGAAAGGTGCCCACATAGTGACTCTCACCTGATCGGCCTGTGTTTGCAAAGGTCTTGAGCAGACCGGGGCCCAGCTCCAGGGAGAGTCAGGAGGTCTGCCCTGAACCAGGACACTCTGTGGAGTGCACTCCACAGACAGACACTCCTGACTCCCTGCAAGTGGTCCCAGCTTTTATCCCCAAGCAGACACCTGACCTTTGTCAACTCAGTGCGGGACCCCTGGGGCTCATTTCCCTTATGGCTCTCCCTGCAGGGCCGGCCGCAGCCTGGGGGGAAGCTATAAGGCAAACTCACCACCTCTTTATGAAGGGCTGTGGGAATCACCCATATGTCAACCTTAATTCAGGGCTCGGGGTTCAAACCCCAGCATTTCACGGGGCAGTCCAGAAGTCTTAATATAGTTATTTCTAACTATTAACAAATAATTCTTTTAATGATGCACATGAAAGGAACAAATATACTGCTCCTTCATCTGCTGCCGCTGTCAGAGGATTTTTCAATGGCAATGTGTCTCAATACATGCCCTGTATGTAGAACAGTAAGAAATTGCTGTTACACTTAGGAAATACAAGATATTGTGTATTGGCCTCCCATACTTTATTACTTCGATGCAGAGAGAAATAGTTTCTGCTTCATTATTTGAGACTGTTACATTTTAGTGATTAAAGGTGAAATATGCATCTACTCTATATTCTATAGTAGCACAAGAGTTTGTGGGAAACTGTATAACAGATAATAATAAATCTGTCACATTTATTGTTATAACATTTTGGGACATGAATTAAGTCAGGTTGTTAAATGGTGTTATCACAGTCTCAGGACTCATTCTAGGTCAAAGCAACAAGTGTAATCTTACAGTCACTTTGGCTACAGTATATGAAAGTTTGTGTTCTGTATAGCTATTTTATTTCTGTTCTGAAGGTGGTGCTGGTGCCCCTTTGAGCAGTTATACGTCATACGGTATTCTACTAAAAGAATTCTGGAGGACCATCACCCCTCAACACATACGTACTCTCTGTTCCTAAGAGAATATCAAGAATAGCAATGGCTCGGTTTTAAACTTTTCACATATGTGATGCCAGAGACATTTACAGATCTCAGCTACAACATTTGCAGATACATCACTTTAATGTTGTAATCAACATTCTTAATAAGAACATCAAAAGCACATTCTTTGATAAGCACATCAAAATACTCACATGACCTAGAGCTACTAAAAATATTCCTTACCATAAGAAAAAAAAGAGCAAGGGAGCTCTGACAAGAGTTCACAAGTAGAATAGGGTACATATTTCTCAGAACCCTATGACTATGTTAGGTCAGGTACAATCTGGTTTCCAGGTGGCTACCAGGTCACTCAGTCATGTCAGTATAATTATGTCTTCCTAAACTTGATATTCAGATTATATACCAGCTTCAGACTCTGCTACATGACATAGTTCTGGCAGAGAAAACACATCTAAAATCTCCAGTTGCACAAGCTAACCATCCCCTCTTCAAGCTGACCATCCCTTTATCCCTTCACTCTTCACCTAAGTCTTGTATTTGCAGATGACATTTCATATATGCAATTTATGAACACTTGTTACCATGAAACTAGATGGGTAACTCCATAGATTTTTTTTTATGTTACATGTTTTACAGCATAAGATTTTAAATGCCTTAAATCTAAATAGTTACAAAATTTTATTTTTTAAAAAATTGTGTGCTCTAGCTCCATCAGTCTGAAACTTTTACTCTGCTATCAATATTTAATTTCTACACATAAAAAGACTCTGTGCATCTCAAAGGTTTATTGCACTGTTGAATATTATAACCTCCAGAAAAGCTGAATTTACAAATCCCACAGTTTAAAAAGAGTCTAATACAGAGTCGAAAAAAAGTCTGTTGCTAAAAGAGAAGGCACACACTCCCTTGATTTATTTCTGTTTGATTTTTCTTTTACAGGTAAACTAAGATAATGAATCAAGAGGACAACATTCAAGCTTAAGGATATATAATGAACCATGCTAGCAGCTTAAATAAAGGGGTGGTATTCAGAAAATTTCCAATACATGCCAAAGTTGCAGAGTGGTTTTGCACACGAAAGCAAGTCTACAATTTCAGGATTACTAAGCTTTCTAAAATCTTATTGCAGCCTTAGATTCCCTGCTACTTTTACAAGTTCTCATGGTTCAGAATTACTGTGAATATTTCCTGTTATTATTCCTAGCATTCTAATTCCTGGAATGATGCAATAACTGTGACAGTCTCAGCATTGTTTATTGATGACAGTTTGCATTGTGAAAATGTGAAACAAAAGCTAAACAGAAGGCACAGGTATATTAATCAAATACTACCATTTGCAAGTACGTCTTGACTCAAGCTTAAAAACATAAAGAAAAAGTAAATTCACAGAGAATAAATCACTGTGACTGGCAGAGAATTATGTTGTTTCAGTGAAAACTATTGAATTCTACTTTCTCGTTGTTCCACCTGGGTAAACAACGTTATGAAGTTTTTTGACCTATGTATAATAGAAATAATAATGAAAACTCTTTTTATGTCATTGAATAATTACTACTATTACTACTTTTTCAAAAGGGAAGTAAAAATTTGCAGGAAACATTACTACTTGATATAAAAGCATCTTTGAGACTAAAGGAGTATGAAAAAAGTGACTGACATTAATATTGCTCATCATAATGCTATGAAAATATATCTTATTACAAAGAACTTTCAGACAACATAACAAATCACTAAATAATCTAATAATAAAAGCCTACAGTGACTTCCTAGAAACAGAGAGAAACATTGATGTTTATAATTATTGTATTAGCAAAATTTGAAATTAAACAGCACCAATACTTAAAGGTTCTATTTTTGAATTCTAGTGCACAGGAAATATTATCTGAATAAAAAATTATGAATAATAGTTTATCAATAGGTTGATGTTAAATACATTTATTTTCATTACTACTAATCTTAAATGCATACTGGTGAGAAGCTGGGTTTGTTTTTTCCTTCTTCATATTTCTGTCACTTTTTCAGTTCTAAAAAAAATCTGGTCATAAACACTTAGTCATGTCTGAGATAATATCAGAAAGGCCACAAATCTTACTGTACTCAGCAGACCTGCTGAGCACTCCGCAATATACACAGAAAAGCTACAGATTTTATAAAAGTCACGGAAGTAAAAACAGGGCACTTTTACTGATCACTATTTAACAGAAAATATTCAAATATTCTCTACTACGGTATCTCTGTAAAGCTTTGAGCAGTGTGGCAACTGAGCAGAGCAGAGCATAAGCTACAGAACATATAGTTAATTAATGAGCCGGCAAACTGGAAGGCAGGCATTTCTGTTGCTGTCAAGTTCTAAAAATATGAGTCAGTTTTTCATTAATTAAGTTTAAGAGAGTAAAATGAAAATTTTCGTTCAAACTAGTATCTCAAACCATCATGATGCTGTGAATGGCTCCTCAGTTCAAGAAGGACAAAAAACTTTTGGAGAGGGTCCAGCACAAGGCTACTGAGATGATCAAAGGCCTGGAGCAGCTGTCATATGAGGAATGGCTCAGGGAGCTGGGGATGTTTAACTTGGAGAAGAGGAGGCTGAGAGGGGATCTTATCAATGCTTATAAATATCTAAAGGGTGGGTGTCAGGAAGATGGGGCCAGGCTCTTTTCAGTGGCATCTGGTGATAGGATTAGGGGCAGCCACAAGCTGGTGAACAAGAGGTTCAACCTGAAGATAAGGAAGAACTTCTTTATGATGAGAGTAACAGAGCACTGGAAGGGGCTGCCCAGGGGGTGGTGGAGTCGCCATCTCTGGAGACTTTCAAGGCCTGCCTGGATGTGTTCCTGGGTGATGTACTCTAGGTGATCCTGCTCTGGCAGAGGGGTTGGACTAGATGAGCTTTTGAAGTCCCTTCCAACCCCTAACATTCTGTGAACCTGTGAAAGATGTCCAGTTTCACTAATAAGGTACCTTAGGGCAAGCAATTCTAAGACTCTTGTGAAAACTTACTAGAAGTAACTTTGATTTTATTTTTATGATTTTGTATCTGTCACCCATGAATTAAAAAAAAAAATCCAGAATAATTTTCTAAGCTATAAGAATATTGACTTCAGAAACACAATCTTTATCTTAAAATATTTTTTCCACTAAACTTGGTATTTGCTCATTTTTAATTCTAATCTTTTAGTATCTCTAATACTTTGCATGTCATAGTTCATCTGATCATGGATGCCAAAATGTTTTAAAAAACATAAATAAAATAATGTAACTAGGAGAAACAGCAAAACCTATGTAAAACAAATAGGAATTCTGAACACTGATACAGAAAACAAATAACTTGAGAGAAGGGTAAATTACCTGGGAAACAATTCATTCTCCATCTGGTGTTGGAATGGGCTCTGAATCAGGCCACTGACAACAAAAGAACATATCCCCAAAATCTGAATTCAACACTGGGAGAGGAGAGAGGCAAAAAGAGACAGAAAAGGCTGCTCCTCTGGGAGAAGATGCACAAGCAGAGAATCTGAATTTTAGGTGCTCACTCTGTTGACCATAGAACAGCCCTCATCCACCTGACTACTCCATACCATTTCTCCACCTGCAGTACCTTCCATACCCTTTATTTCTTCTGGTCCACCTCTTGTTTGTTCAGTAACAAAGACAAACATTTTATTTTTTTAAGATGATTTTTGGATTCACCATAAGTGTAGGAAAGATATATGTCCACACTGACACAGTTTGCAGTAGAGAGCTGATACTACAAGCAAACACCTACTGAAAACAAAACAAACAAACAAACAAAAAAACAGAGAAAAAAAAGAAAAGAAAACAGAAAAGCTCTTTTGCTTCAGGCAAAAGAAAAATGTGTTTGCACGTGGAGTTTTTACAAAGCTATTCTCAATTATTTCAGGTGTTGAAACAGTAACAGGACTCATCTAAACAATTCAAACACTCCGTTCCAGGGTTTTCATAACTATCTATGCCATAAAAATAAGTGGAGTAGTTTTTCTGGGTATATAGTCCTTTTGTCCAGATTCTCAACATTCTGCATTACAGAAATGCAACTTTCCTCCTTTTTTTTTTTTTTTGCCAATTTTCCATCGCTTTTATTTTCTGACCTCATAAACAAGTTGCTAGCTAGCTGAGACAAATCAGGCAGATGACTGTATGTGCACGCATCTTAATGATGGTTACAGGTAGTAAGCAGTGCCAAGCTGCAATCTAATTGACTGAGCTCTTTACTCTCCTCTATGTTTATTTTGCACCCCATACAAAAACCAGCTGCATTCCCATCTTTCACACTGCACCTGACCAAGACCTCATACTTTCTCTGTCACGCCCACACCACAGAGGTACAATGGTTCTGATTTTCACTTGGTAAACTACTCCGTTTTCATATGATCCTCAACACAATTTGCACTTCAATAGGGACAAAACAGCAAAAGCTTTGTAACTTCCTACAAATACAGGTTACAGGTTCAATGTTCACACGCAATAAAGCATGTCATGCAAAGGACGCGTAGAGATCACTCCCTGCCAACCATAAAAAACAGACAGAAGCTAGAAAGACAAATTATTTAAAAGGAATACATTGGAAAGAATATGGGAATTTTATTGCTCACTGCATAGTGATTGTTTAGAAAAACTCATGCCTGACTTCAGGTATGTCCACTGAATTTTACTTCCTCGGATTTCAGTAAAGCACTATGATGTTCACTGGAACAAGAAAGGCCAGGGAATTTGGCAGCAGCTAGACTGTGCAATAAAGACAGAGGCAGTTTTAGATCTGTCAAAGCCGCTACTGAAGGTCGTTTGCCAATGAACTACATGGCAAAATAGGGGAAAACAGTTTTTCTCAGATCATTTGTTAGACTGTGTTTTGGCCAGCTGCAAGAGAAAACCTAGCTGTTATGGGTACCCTCAACTGTTTTGACCTTTTTTCTTCCTCTCCTATTTAAAGAGCATTCTATCACATTTACAGATAAACTTTCAATAATTGTGGCCTGGATCCCCTACCTATGGCATAGGGATTCAAATCAAGCTAATTCTGAGGGCTACAGTTAAAAGCTGAGCTAGTTCAGCTGATGTTCAAAGTTTGCAACACCAATATTTCATAAAACTGAAACCCACAGGTCAGGTCAACTAATCTCTTGTGGTTTCTGCTGTAAGTTTCTACCTTTTCTTCTAATTCCAAAGTAGTCAACAACTACAAATTAAATCAATTCAAACCAAAAGTGTGAGTTTATAGAATCCCTGGTAAATATAAACCTAAATGTGTTTTGGTTGATTTAAAATTAATCTTATAAATTCTAAAGCCTTTCAAAATATATTTAAATATATTTTACAAATTCAACACGTTTAACAAGTACTAAAAGCAAAAGAAACAAACTGAAAAAAACTAGTCTATTTTAATTCTTGAGCTTAAGCAAAACAAGAACTTAAAAAAAAAGCAGCTGCCCTGCTTCACTTTCTGTTATGCCTATGTATCACCACCTTAACTGCAATGTATAATGGAATGGAGAAGCCATAAAGTGTACTGTACAATTTTGTTTGGAAGTCTCTAACAAAAAGAACCAAAACAAATCCACAACCAAAAAACCAAAGCAAAACCTAAACATCCAACAGATGCAACATTCAATAAATTAGATAGACCAGTTAGAAACAACAGAATGGCAAACTTTCTCCTTGACTTTTCTACACTCCTTGAGTTTGGCATGTAAAGACACACTTTCCCTCTCTTTTTTTTTCAGCCTTTACCAACTCTGGGTACCATGTTATAGTGCAATTATTTGAAGAATGAAGAATATCTAGAAGAAACACTGCTATGAAGCTGCACGCAAACATTACTGGATTGAAAACTAATCCTTTTTTTCCAGGGCAAAGTAAGTTTTTAAAGAATACAAATTAAACTGTTATTTAAAAACAAAACAAAACAAAACAAAACAAACTTGTAGGAAATCCCATAGGCTCATCATACTTCAGTAACCCTTATATTATTACTGCATTTATGGTTAACACAATCTCAGATAAGAACTTCAGTAACACTACAGGAATATAGAAAGAAGTGGTTATTGTTAAGATTATGTGATATTTCATGTTTGCTAAACCTGCTTTTAACTACATATAACTGCAGCTAATTTTTTTTTTTTTTTTGACAGCCAAAGTGGGGTATATATTTTTTTTTTTTCAGGATTTTTTTTTGGTTTATTTGTTTGGTTTACATCAAAGGAAGTGTGAACAAGACAAAAATAAAAGGGGAATTATTCTGCCATACATCTTTGCTGGTCTTGGGAAATATCTGGCATATGTTAAAACATGGCTGGTGAACAGCTCTGCCATTTCACTAATCTGAAGCAGGGAGATTAGGCAGGAGGGAGTTACACACTTCTATATAATATATGTGGCTTTTCAAATACATATGACAGTCTGTCCACACATGCCAAACAGAGGTTCAAAATTATAATTTTTAAAGGCCTAGCACATTTTTAAAACACACAGTCAAGACAAACAACTAAGCTTCTCAAAAACTCATTAACGCTATACCTACCATCAACACAAGGAAACTAAATGCTTACTGGCCCAAGACTTCAGAAGCTTCTCAAGGCTTTTCCAAGTCTCTCCTGGCAGCTCTGAGCTTGGCCAGAACCAGGCAGGAAACCATGGGCAGAAAGCCTGCCTCCTATCTATCTTCCAGCACTCAGACTGAACCGAGAAGTGAGTTGTCTCTTTCAACTGCCCAAGCAGAAAAAGACAAAGAAAAAAATAAGATGTGGTCAAGAAATATGGTAAAGCATGAAATTCAGAAATACAGGAAAGAACTGTCTACTATTTAAGAAAGACTAGAACGGAATCAATAAATGAATGGTCAGTGGGAGGTCTTTGGAAGATGTGACTGGGCTGTGTGGCAGGTATAGACAATTAAAGATCATTCCAATATCTGCACCATCTCATCTAGCTCTCTTCTGCTTAACTACTGCAAGTCTGCCTTCTCTCATACACAGACTACCACTTTCTTCTTCCCTGTCTGAAGTAAGGAGACTCTAATAAGACTTGCCACACTTTCTCTCTTCTTTTTCCTGTCTGATTTTACCCCACTCTGCATTCAAAGCAGAACATTTACTACTGCACACTGACAGGGCAGTCATGCCTCATGATACAACACTAAACCGAATTTATATTTTACCTCACATCAGTTTGCCAATCAGTGAACAGAATGGACCTACTGTTGGCATTGAACTGGATGCAAAACTGAGGTTACATAGTAAACCTGTTTTCTGTAGTGCCCCTGTTTGAACTGTTGCTCAGAGAGGAAGCCATGCGGCAAATGTGAAATCGAGCAATAATCCTACAGTTAGTACTGCTGGAGGGACTGGCTTCTATCTCTTCTCTTCCTCCACATTACATAATTTAAACCAGCCCCCTAAGGATGACATTATGTACTCTTATCTTCTGGGTACTGAATTTCAAGAAGTGTTGAAAACTTATTGCTTCTGTTAGAATCAAAGAGGATCTCTGCCTGGAAAAGATAAAGTTTTTAATTATCAGGCACAACTCATCACAACTGTAGCACCCAAAATCAGTAGATACTTTTTATGCTTGCTCTTTAGTACTTCAGCTGCTCACCTGAAATACTCCCTCCACAATGAAAACTGGGTATTGTAAAGATGATGACTAATAGCACTTGTGAACTACTCAGACCTAAAGTGAGAAAAACCACAGAAAAGCATAAAATAAATTATTAATTTTGTCATCAGAGCATGCTTTGATTAGGGTGTGGTAAATAAAGCCTATGACCACACACAGAACAGTGAGAATAAAACAAAATGAATGCAGTAATCATCAAGTAGGCATTATCCCTCCTGTGCAGTGAATGAAGTGTAACTCCTAGGGGGAAAAAAAACCAGTATGTGATTCTCTAATTAAAGACTGTGCCATTGTGCATAAGCACAGAGAGGCCAAAATTAAGATTATACAAGCTGCTTTAATACTTGAATTTCACAACTTTTAAGCAATTCATTTCTCTACTTTAACAGAACTCTTAATAAAGCTTTTCAGATGCAATATAGAAACACACACATAACAGCTCCAAGAGTAAAGCAGATAAATATAAAAGGCAGAAATGAAAGACGTGTTGTAGTCCCATGACAGAGTGTGCACAAATGTTTAAGAAAAAAAAAAAAAACAACAACAACACTAACTTACTTTTCATTATTAACCAATAGAAGTAATAAAGTGATATGTAGGAGATGTGAAAAGTTGTCTTGCCATTTTTTGGTGTGGTGGCTGTTTGACTTTGCTAAGCAAAGAGCAGTAAAAAAGATTTTCAGCACCACAACTGCTCTTAGTCTGTAGTGGAATACAATCTGATTGACTGAAAATGCACAGGAGCAAGAATATTGAGTTATAGGAACTTCTATGATATTTCTCTAGTAAAACTGTCTTCTTAAAATCACAAGTATGATTTTTTAAAGAAGATTGCTATGAATCTGCAGAATCAAGATTTTTGTCCTCAGGACTTTCAAAATTAGTGTATAGACATGAAAATCTTCTCATATAAAATGGGCTGAAGAGAGACCTGGTATATTAATTGTTTCGTTTGTTTGTTTTATAAACTACAAAGGTAGTTTATATAATTCTTGAGGTATTATAAATTACTGTGGTTTTTTCCTTTATGGCATGAGTCTAATTAGGATTATTTTTTAGAATTATTTCCTTGTATATAACATCTAAGCCTATTAAAGACACAGTAACTTTTCATATAAAGTGAAACAGTATTATCTGAAGTTTCAAATTAAAAACAGAGACAATTCTGTAAATCTACATCTTAATCCACTTCCAGGCTCAGCAGATTTTTATCCAAAGAAAACCTTGTATTTGTAGAGCTATTAAGGCCTTGTTCACTGCAACTTGTTTACAAAAGGTTCATTAAATTATTTAAGAAGTTATTCTATGCTTGTTCTGTAGATTTTTTTGGGCTGTGCATCAGAAGATCCTCATTTGTATAATGCTAGTGGTTTTATATATGGAAAGTGTATGTTATTCATCACATTAAATTGTCTATAGTCATTATGGTCAGCTCCTTAAACTGATTTTTCTTCTGCATTATGATTGCTTCCTTAAGATCTTTTCCAGTAGTATTTGCAATTAAAACATCTACATTTGAATACATACTCATCCAAAGCTACATGCTATTTACATAGTAAGTCAAAGATATAAGCATTTTAGAACAACATATGTCAGGTTTTTCTTCCCAAGCTGCATGTCTTATTCTGTTATTAGATTCAGCCTAACTTTTATCAATTTAATCATAAGGCCATTTATTTGCTTTCAGAGGTGGGGTGGTGTGCAGAAGAACACAAAAAAAAATAGTATCCTGATAGAGCACCATTGTCTTGCTTCCTAGCACAGAGACTAGAGATTTCCAGCTATTGCCACAATCCATTCCCCTAGTCTTTTTACAGCTGAGAGTCTGCACAGGGACTTACACTGAGGTCAGTTCCTCATAAAGGACTGTATAAAACACTCAGAGATAACAAACACAACATCGTAATAAAAGAGTACTCCACATGTTTGCCTCAATGTAATAGCTTACTGGATCAAGACTGAAAACTCTCCTTTAAAAGTAGTCTCAGCATCCTGGTATTGTCTTGCTTTAAATGTATCTTGCTGGCCAGACTGATACAGCCTTCTTCCAAGTATTGTGAGAATCACAAGAGTCAGCCTTTAAGAAGCAAAATGAGTATGAAGTGCTCTTATCTCTGTAATTATATGACAATTATCTATTACCTCTCCCAGAAACAGACATACAACATAGTTATTAACTGATTCCAATACTTGATCTTTTCCAAATAGTAGAATATACGCAGAACTGCAAAAGTCTATTTTACAACCTTGAATAAGTGTATTAAATTCCTAAGTTCTTCTTTAAATCTTTTTATAAACATTCTTTGCTACATTAGCAGGCTACTAACATCTTTACCACAAATCAATTGTCCTTTCAAACAGGTTTTCTACATTTGTAATCAGCAAAGACATGATGAGACAGGAATGAAAACTGTGTACACATAGCAGCTATGTCAGTCTCATCCATCTGCTTAATGCATAATGCTTATGACAATAGCAGAGAAATCTGGTACAAACTAAATATTAGGCTGTGGCATCACAGAAGTAGCTCATTAGGAAATTACAGTGTTGGAGAAGAAAGCCACTTATAAAAAAGGTACATTTATCAGAAGCAATACATTAAGCAAGCAAACAATGAACTCTTCCCCTTAAAGAGCTATGTAACTGAAAGCACCTTCACAAACTAACAGTTTCATCATCTCTCAGATTCAGACAGAAATTCCTAAACATTGCATAAGTGTTTGGTTGTCTTTTCATGCTCAAGCTGGCCAACTTTTCTCCATTCAACTATATGGTTATACATTTGTGTGTGATTACTAGCTAAACAACTTTTAGAGAACCTGCCATCATGCTGTTAGTGACATTTGGGGATCTCTGTGAACTATGGAACTATCTGGAACAACAACATAAAACCCCCTGATTCCAAAATCCTTTCTTTCTTACATTAGATGAAATTACAAACCAAAGCTTTAACTATAAAAGACATGTTTTAACTACAATAAAGTTTCATGACTTGAATAAACAATGCTGCTTTTTAAACAGAGCATATTTTAGTCCAGTGTGAAAGCTATTTAGTGCGATTAAAAAAATAATAGCGATCTAATTATTTCCAAATATCAGAGATACTATTAATAATCTAAACAGCTGCAATGTCAGTGGATTTAATTAACAGTTAAAAATATGAACAACAGGGAGCAAGACACATGCTGTTTTTAAAGATGTGCAAAATGAAAGTATCCTCTCCTTGTACCTGGAATACTGATGACCCAGATTTGCACCAGTTCACTGCATAAAAGACAGGAACAAGCCTATTCCAAACTATGGAAAAGATACAAAGGAATTTTCATTTATTTCCCATTTCAAACCAGTTCAGAAGACAGACACTGGTACTTGTTCTTACCCTCCTGAGCCTGCTCAGTTTCTTGAGACCACCGAGAACAGCTAGATCAGGCCTGGGGAAACAAACGTGCCACAAGCCCACTCAAAGGAAAACAACATCACTTAAACTTTCTTGGTAAAGACTTGAAAGTCATCCTTCAGTAACAACAAAGTTTTTTAACTGTAAGAGTTGGTGGTTACTGATCTTATATTTCATGATCAATAAATGTGCCAACAAAGATAAATTATGTTGGGACTTACTCCCACCCCATCTCCTGACCGTTTTGATTAAAAGCACGTGTTACAGAAAAGTAAAGAATTGTTTAGCTGCTGTTCTCTTTGGTGGATATATTTGTAGACATGCTTTCCAAGCTGAATCTACCTTGAAGGTACTTCAAAAATTAGCTCTGCCCCTTTGGCCCTTCATCTCCACAATTCTTTTTTTTTTTTTTTTTTTTTTCCCTAAGCCTATAAGCTTTAAAAAGAACTGCCTTGGTAATTTTATTTTCTGGAAAGTGAGATTAGAACAAATAGATCCTGCTTCACTTTGTAGAAGAAAAAAAAAAAATAAATCTGACATTTGCCATCTGTATAACATGCTAAGACTTTCTTTCTTCCATGTTTAAGAATCTGTGGAAAACTGGAATCAAAAGTTTTTCTGCTGAAGAGCTCAGTTTTCTACAGCAGGCAATCAGAAAGCACCATATTTGCTTTTGTTCTGTGCCTTAGCAAACCCTAAACCTATCTGCCAAGTTTCATGGTTTTAGGCAGAGCACATTTTTCATGTGGTACAGGATGCTCAGTCCCACAGCTAAGTCGTTATTACTTATTGCTTTCATGAGTCCTAGTCTTCTCGAAATGATAGCCAGTTTGGACAGTCTGCTCTGCCTTCCTTGTGTCTGATGATACTGGGAACAGATGAATGGGAGGCACACCCAGCTGTTCGAGCTGCCTATCAACATGAGTAAAGACCGTGAGGCCTGATGATTATTTACTACTGACAGGCTTTGAAGAGAAATATGCTCTAGGCAAATAAGGAAAAAAAAAGAAATTTTTTAGAATATTTCCCAAATAACTTCTGTATGAAATGGGGCTTTCTCACTAACAAGAAAATCCCACACTCAATATCCATTTTAAACAGTTTAGATTAAGTTAACACAGAACTACCAGCTATTCAAGTGTTAGTATCATGATATAAAAATCAAAATTCAGCAAAGTATATTTTAAAACCCAGGGCTGGCAACCTATGAAAAGAAAAAGGAGTTTCATAGTCTAAACTTTTATTTAACTGAGGCTTTTGAGTTGGTAAATCACCAATTAATATTAACTTTGTTATCTTGAAACTGAATTAGGTTGACTACAGAATGTTGCCTCTTCGGCTCCTTCTGGGGTCAATGCAAGTGGCTACTTCTAATAGTGTTAAAGCTCAGATGAAAATGTTAAATAGAGGAGTCAACTGCAAGGTCATTGCCTTTTTTTTTTTTTTCCCCAAAGTAATGATAACAAAGTACTTCATGCAATATACAATTACAGGTTAATGATAAAGTATTACAGAGTGGCTCTAAGGCCTTGTTCAATTTAAAATACTGATTTAAACAATTTCACAGTATCATTTAAAGGATTAAGTGCTAACAAGAAGTGTTAGTAACAGTTTAAATGTTATAGCCAAGCTACCTATGATTAAAGAAAAAATGAAAGCAAAACATTTTTAATGCAATTACTGCAATGAGAAAGTGATCGAAGTCCGTATGAAAACAACACTACTAAAACTAGATATCACAAATGCAGGGCAAGAATAAAACTCATAAAGCACAATTTGCCTACTAACTCACTTTGGAATTTCTGCAATATGAAAGATCATTACCATAATACAAAAAATAACACTTGGAGTTTGCTGGCACCTTATTTGCAACCATATGTTGTGATGCTATATGAAATCAACCCTCAACAATGTTGTTTTTAGAAACCACTTTTTTCCTCCCAGCTTCTGACTCTTTTCTGTCACAAAGACTCACATTAAGTTCCCTTTCCAGTATCCTCTACAACAACAGAGAAGATGGCAGGATATGTTTCACAGTGATTTTCACTCCCATCGAATTAAAAAAAAAAAAAAAGTCATTACTTCCATTACCCTATACTACCATTTTCCAAGCAATCATTAAAAATTAAAATACCGGGGTATCAACTTTCTGAACAACAGCTAGCTACATGTGAAAAAAAAGATAGAGATAATAGAGAACTTTGTACAATGACATAATCTTTGCTGAAATTCACACTTTTCAACCTCTAGCTAGAGTTGTGAATTAAAATAGCAAAGTAAAATGTAAAAGAATGGGATTCAAGGTTTCTCTGGAATAAGAGTTGTGAGGCACCAGTAAGTATTCTTTCATCAAAATCAGGAACAACCTCTGACCTGAACATTTTATGCAGCACATTTGGAAGCTGCTTTTATTTGGATAGCCATGAGAAAAGATTTTTTACATAGCATAATGTTCTTCAAAGCTACCTTAAGGACTCAGAAACTTACAGATAAGAATGGGAGGGAGAGCACCTCTGGTCAGGAATGATGTCAAAGACCTAATGTTCTGTTATCAACGTCCAGCGATGTCTCTGGACATACTTAGATATCTGTGTTTCAGTAGGATCCTGTAGTGTCTAACATGATACAAAACATTCTGGAAATCACTCAACATCAAACTAAAGAGCTGTGACGAAGCTGTTACTTGTATACCCCCTTTCTGCACAGCTTCTGCAATAAGGCTCTCTCCAGCCCTACCACAGATTTAGGTACCTGGGCACCAAAGACCCATAGGATAGCCCCAGTGTGGCATGGCTATGCCACATGGAGTTAAGACTACTGATGAAAACAAACAACAAACAAAAAAACAAAGCCCAAAGAAAACATCTGTCAAAAGATAACAGAGGTAAAATGTATAGACAACATTAGCACTGCTCACAGGAGATTTAGTAGATGAAGGAGTAAAAAGAGAAAATATTGGCACAGAAAGGTACAAAATCCTATAGAAGAATACATGCTGAAGGCAGGCTGGCACTGGCCAGGGATGGTTAGGACTGGTCAGGTCCAGCTGTCATGGTCACCTGTGCTAAGGCAGCTGGGGGAAGATGGCAACTCAGACACGCCAAGGAGCTGTCATGAGCAGCCATTGAGGTGACCTCTTCCCCACCTGACTGGTGCCTGCCAGGCCAGGCCAGACTCTTTGGGGCCTCGGTGGTGGTGATTCAGCTTAGCTGAATAAATCCTATCCATCTTGTGTGCTAGAACTATGCATTAAAACTCTATGTATCCTACTTTGCAAAGCCTCTCTGCATCTGATGGAAGATGCCTGAACAAACCAGAAATTATGGCCACTGCACGCTGTCTTCTGCATAGAAACACTTCATCCAAATAGAATCACCCCATGGAGACACCCACCCCCCCTGCCCAACTCATACCCTCCACACTTCCACTACCAGGAATCATCTTGAGATCTCTTGGTATACAACTGTAAGGCAGTACAACTGAACTTATGGAAAACACTATGCTAAAGCAAAATTGCTGAAAAATAAATCACCTAGCAAAAATACCAGTTACTCCCAAACTGGACAATGTGCCCAGCTACCCATCCCCACGGGCCTAAAGGGACGGGAGAAGTGCCAGCCAGAGCTTTCACAGGAGTCCTATTGGATGACACAGTGTGAGTTGTATCCCGGGGAAAAACCAATGGCTGCTTGCCACTACCTGAGTGTTGTGGTTTGAGGCTTGGA
>NW_008604676.1:0-57354 GCF_000691845.1 Merops nubicus
CCAGCCTGTCCAGGTCTTTTATTATGTTGCTATTACCGGTGGCTAGTTTTTTTATTACTTATGACTTTTGAATGTAATAAATGATGGTTTTCAAAAATTGTCTGAGTAACTGCAATTTGGTAAACATACATTCATGTTCCATTCCTCTTGCCTCAACAGGACCAGCATGCCATGGAATCTCTTCCCCCATCAATTCTCAGATACCTCCTTTTCAAGTAGTCTGGCCATCCTTCTCAATAGTTTTCTTAAGAACCAGCAAGCTAATACTTCAATTTTTTTAAGGAGATGGATGGAAATAAAATTCGCTTTATTATTCAGAAACCAATCTGAGAAAATGTGCCTCCCTTTTCAATTACACTGGTCTTATTATCTCTTTTCACGCTGCTGTCACTTCTTAGGAAAACTGTATAGAGCTTGAACGTATGTAAGAAAGGCAATCTATGCTGCTCTGAAGTACGGCTTTCAGAAATAAACATATTCTGTGAGTGGAATTAAATTCTTTCATGTAAGGTACAGCAACAAGAATGCTGCAAGGTGCAAGTGAGAACTTTCATAAAGCTTCTTTTCATTGTGTTATGAGTAAGTACATGGCTAAATGAGCAATAGTTCTGGCAACAAATCCTGGTACCTTGACTTGTACTCAGCAAGTAACCTAAATAGCTATTAGCATTGTTTACTTTTGTAAAGAAAAGCAAAAAGCCTGTATCTTTGACCTGAAATAATATTTTTATTGAAGAAGTGTTAAAAGGAAAAAAAAATATTTAAAAACATAAATAAAATTAGTTTCTTGTCCTTAATTATTTATATCTCAATATGCTCGAGTGACTTTGCAAAATGTCACTTCTTTTTTCAAGGCCTTGTATGACGAAAAATATGTCAATGGCACTTCTCATTGACCTGTGAACCTCAACTGTAGCAGTGATGGACATCATGACTATTCATGGACATGTAACCTAAGTGAGTAATTTAGTACATCTTTTCTAGTGCTTAAGACCTTCCAATTTAATGAAAATATAATAATATTTTCCAACCTACATATGAGAGCTCACATATCTGTATTTTCAAGTTGGACAGATCAAGACATAGCTTTCTAATGGATCTCAATATTTATTTATATTAATATATTATGGGGGAAAGTCACTATTAAGTTTACTTCCAGTTTCCTGAAAATATACAATTCTATACCAAAATACATGTGCATCATAAACAAATAAATTCAAAAAGCTCAGTAACCACATTTTTCCTGTAAAATGCTGATTTTAATCAAAGCTCTTCAGAACATGATCCTTCTTGGGCTTAGGAAACCTTGAAGGGGGAACATGAAATGTGTAGACATTTTACTGAGTGTATGCAAGAAAGACAGCCCTGCTTTGAACTATGTCTCTATTCATATGTCCTAAATGTTCACAGTTTAAGATACTGCAACAGCATTGGCTTGAATCAATCACAGCTCTGCCAAAAAATAGTATTTGAATTACATGTTGACCCAAATACATAACAAATTGGATATTTGAGTTCTGGGACAGAACTTGCTTGCTAGACTTGGCACTGGTTAGAACATTCGTGGAAGCACACCGCAGAAGTATAGCTGGTTAAATTCTGACTCTTGAACCTGCAGCAATTTTTATTTTTTTTTTTAAATCAGGTCAGCAGAGATCAAAGGTGACAATGCCTGATAGAAGGTGAGAAATCAAAGCTGCATCGATCTGTAGCACCTCCCTCAATTTATTCAGTTCTTTTCTCCCATTCATCCCATTTGGCATATTTGCTATTTGCATCGATTGTAATAGAAGCAAATAGTGTGCTTTTAGTTTTGTCTTTTTCTGTGCAGAAGTATCACTGATACAGTATGCTGAAAAGTCAGTAGTGAACAGATCCACAGAACAGATGCGGATTTAATTTGTGAGCTACATAAAAGTGACAGATTTGCAAGGAAAACATTTACATTTTATGCTATGCTGATGTTGTGGCTCAGTTTGAACACTTGACTATTTTTACGTTTTACTTTTTAAAATCAGACCATTAAATACAAGATCAACACGCATATTGAGATATGTTTTGTATATGTAAATATGATACAGATATGTACATACAGACACATTCATAGGGAATGTTAATGGTGAACATTATGGTAACAAAATACTGTAATTGATTGCCAATACATGTTACTGTCAGAACAGATGTTTATTCATAAGAAAAAGAAACTCTACACAGCTTCTGGTTTTGAAGAAAATGGAGAACTGATGTGTATAAAAAGAAGTATGCATAAAATACTTTGCTAGAAAGTGAAAGAAGTTGAATTTCTAACAAGATGATGGAAAAATAGTGTCTTACAATGGTACTTACACTAACCAAACATCTGCTATTCTAAAATAAAACAAAACTAAAAAAGAATTAACCCAAAACCCCTTTATAGAGGATTTCAAACTGCCAGGTTTGAATATACTGCATTAACTCTGCATTGGTTTTCATATACAATACTTTACCTTGCTCCAGTTGAAAATTACACAAGTCATAAATTAACTTTAAAGAAGTTTTGAATCAGCCTGGAACTAGTTTTCAAATTAAAAAGCCGTCAGTATATTACACAGTACTGTCATTTTATTGCCCCAATCAATTCTGTGTGGCCTTGAGGTAAAAAGAAAATGGACGCTGTCTTCATTTGCAAAGGGTTTATCTCTCACACCAGGCTCTGAAAACATGACTGTAGTAATGAACTGGAAGCCCAAGTTGCTAACAAAGACTTTTAACAGTAACAAAGTAGAAATATCAGTCCCCCTTTAGACTTACAAAATGAAAAAAAGAAAGCCCTTTCTGAAACAAAAACCTAGCTTCTTAAGGCTGAACGACAGTGGGAAGAAATTAGCACATTTCTATATAAGTGCTGAAGTGCTTGTAGCCTCACAGAGCATCATTTTCAGTGTTGCACAGGCAAAGCTTTTCTTGGTTAGATTGAAGGTGCCTCTCTAGTCCATACCTCAGAGCATCCTCCCATCAGCTGAATGACCTTGTTTCCTCTTACACCCCAGTGGCATACTTTGAAAAGACCCACAACGTCTTAGCCAGAATCTGGTGAAATTTAGTGAAGATGGTATCTAGTTATCCACAGTTCACAGGTAGGCAAATTAAATCCCCAGAAGAAACATAGAGTTTATCTCAATCTAATTCCACATGAGATCTATCACTTTGCCATTGCTAGGATTTTAACCCTGCATTAGTTAATGAGGCAAGAACACAAGCTTTAAAATTTTAAGTCACTCTTCAAAGCTGTAAAATTTCCTTTCCTCTTTCTATTCTGCCTTTGTCACTCTCCTCATGCTGATTTTATTTAACATCTGACAATCTCCTCTCTTCCTCTGCCCTCGCCAAAGAAAGGAAATTACAAATGCAGCCTTTAACGTACATGTGCTAACCTCCTGCACTGCCAGTCACAGAGGCAACACTGTTCTTCTGTCCTTGGCTATTTTTTCTCTCTTGAGAAGGGGATGATGACTTCTATGTTTATACACTGTCAACACAACAGAATCTCATTCTCTGAAATAAGACTCTAAAACTACCTTCACCTAGCACTAAAACCTCGGCCTTATTTTAAAGACAGAAGCAAAAGAAGCCTTCTGTAATTCTGTTTTCCAAATACAGAAACTTAACTACATTCTTTAGTCTCACATTTTTTGCTTCAAACACACTGTGCAATATGAAAGAACTAACAAAGGTACAAGAGTTTTCCAATAAATACCCATGTCAGCGTTTTATCTCTCTATCTTTGAATAAACTACAGGACTGACAAAGTGAGCATTTTTGAAATTTAGTTACATTTCCAAGTGTCAGAGGGTGAATTCCCACTTTATGGTTGTTTTAAAATAAGGATAGCTAATATTTTATGAGAAGTGTTTGAAAAAAGTATGAAAGGAAACAGGGTCATGTGTATTCTCTGGGTACCTTCTTCAATGGCAAAAATAATTCACCTATATTCAAAGCGATAACAAGCAGTCTCAACTGTTTTTTGTATTTATTCTTCCAATTTTATCACATGCAAATAGAAACAGCAAAGTTGAGAACATTTTACCATTTGAAGGTATTATTCACTGACCTCTAGAACCTGAATTAGTTTCCCCTTTCTAGCTCACATATTTTCCACATTTCCATTACCCAGTGTACTAATCCTACCTCTCTTTGGACTGAATTCCTCACCTTTCAAATCAAACTCTCCTAGATTATTGCATTTCCCTTTTACTTTCTCATCATTCATTATTTCTCAACATTCAAAAGCAGCTCTTTTAGCCACCCTTTCAACAGCTGCTTCTTCCAACCCCAGAATTCTCTGAACTGCATTCAAAATCAACTCTTAGAAGACTGTAGTTAAAACTACATTAGAGTACAAAAACTGTAATTAAACTTCAAAATAAAGATTCACCACACTAATCTCATCTTACATGTATAATGTGAGTTACAGTTAAGGAATTGTAAAGGAACATAACTTTCCTGTTACTGTCATGGATTAAAGCCATTGATAGCAGTATGGCTCAAACTATTGGCAAAAATTTCTGTTTGAAAACAAACATTATCACTAGAATCTTTTAGAATTTCTTCAATAAAGTAAAAAAGTCAATATGTATCTGTTTTTTGTTAAACCTCTTATGTCTTGCATAATTTGGTCATTATCTGGTTCACCACAGCAGCAGTTTTTATATGACTATCCTTTTCTAGGATATTAATTATACTGGCAAGACTGCTGTACTATGCCATTATCACTGCACATAAGAGCAAATCAATAATTTTTCCGTTATTTTTGTCCATACCACTTTCTTCCTATATATTGTTCTGCTATTTTTTTCTTGTTATAAATTAGGTTACAAGCATATAGTATAGACTAGAAAGTTATTGTCCTAATTTTGGATTTTAGAGTTTAAAAAGTTATTTTATGGATTTCTAAAAGGTCTTTTAAGATAATACACACACAATTTATTACTGCTGGATGAGGATATTCATCTTTCCTATGCTCATTTTGTACAGCTTTGATCTCTCTGAACACTTTTGCCCACAGTCTAAAAACAAACCCCACCCAAACTAAAGATACAAAACAAATTCTCAAACACAAGCATCTATCACCACAGTAAGTGTGGGTGGGACTTACTGTATAGCTGTATGTATGTTGCTTATAACTGCATTTGTTGACAAATGTATATATAGCATGATACAGGCATCTTACACTTAACATTTAATGCACAATTTTCTAAACAACAAATGTACAAAACCCCTTGTTCATACTTGTGGAAGGCAGTGCTGCAGCTACAATTGCTCCATTAGTAAAGCCACATTTGGGTTTGCAGTTGTCTCTTTCCTTAAGGAATGTTTTTTTTCCTTCAGAAATGATCAGAGCCAGACCACAGCAATATAGTCATATAGTCTCTCTAAAAGATAGTTTTACTTCATTTCTATTTCTTTTCAAATCATGTTTAAATTGCCCCAGACTTTCTATGCTCTTGGATTGCTGAGGCAGTGATGACTTGGGACTAAGTTACAGCAGCAAACTTTGTTCGACCTCTCAGGGTCAAGCTGCACATTTGCAGAATTTATGGTCAAAGTAGTTTGCTTTACCCCAGCAGCCTGGGAGAAAGCATACACAAAATCTTCTCACAATACTTGGCTAATATTTAACTTGAAGATTGAGCACTTCAGATCTCTGATCCGAAATGCAGCTGCTTTATTCTCACAAAAATAGAATGTGGCTCAGAAAAGGCTACCAAGCACACAATCTTCAGATATTACACATCAGCATGCAGAGTGCGTCTGTCAGATGTTGGAACAAAGCTTTAAATTGTATCGTCTAACTTAATTCTTCAGACCAGGTCAGCACATTCACAGGGTTGGATTTTTTTTTTCCCCCTTTGAGAAGTCCTTTAAGTAATATTTATTTAGCTCCTTACATCTTCATCATTGCTGATTCTTGCTTTTCAAGTCCTTGAAGTCCAGATTTTCCCAATTTAATGCAAAACAGAGTGATATTAAAATGTGTGATCACCCAAAGCATCACAACATCATCTAAGGCTACTTGTTAAATCAAGACTGTTTTTCATCTCTCCCTACACCCAGAATTCTTTTCCAGTAGGAAAATGAAATAAAGAAAGGGATTGCACAGTACAGAATTTTTTTTGAGTCTAGGTTTATTATGCAAGTTTTATAGCTCCCTAAATTTTCCTTATATGGCACCCACTTATCTGCCCATGCTTCAGACATTTCTTATAACACTCAGTCTACCCTGCTCTGGGGGAAGGCTCTCTGTGTGTCCTTCACATTCCTGTTTCCACTTTGCCATAGCCCTATTTCTTAATTCATCCCATTCTCCATTGTATTTTTCCATCCTGCTTTTCTCTCTCTCATTCTCTCCCTCTCCCTCTCCCTCTTCTTAAAAAGTACCACCATTTATCTTCAACTGATAAAGCAGAAAAATAAAGCATTAATTCAAAGCCACAAAAATAAAGACTGAATTTATCTATAGAAAAGCTTTCTATAAAAATTTTTATTATTCTCCTTTACAGATCTCTCTAACACCTGAATACACTGCATTAAAAAAATCTCCTGGACATCCCTCATAGAAGCTTCAAGCAAATGTTAGGAACATTATTTTGTGGGTGCCCCTGACTTAATTAATTCACACTAGCCATTGAATTAATTTTTAAAAAAATATCCATATAACTTGATACTACTAAGTAGAGATAGATTAATATAAAGTAGGCAGCTAAAACATAAGGATAATTTATTCTGGCAAACTGAACTAAACTGACAATGGGCTGTTTACTAAAAAGGGAATGAACAGCCTGGCTGACACAGTTTAAGTTTAAGACACAACATTAATCAGCCATCTTTTGCTGAGCCCACAGGAACTGGAAGGTCACAACTCATGCCGCTGGTTCAAAGCATCCTCAAAAAGTCCTGGAAATTCCTGATTCTTCTCTAGTTAAGAACACTGTAAATGATACATGGAATGATGAGGCTAAATTTGCTCAAAATATCAACCTTACTGCCTTGTTTTAGTAGGCATGAATATGTTTCCTGTGTTGGTTTTTTTTGTTTTGTTTTGTTTTGTGGTTTGTTTTGTTTTGGTTTGTTTTTTTATTAGAGATTACATCTACCAGACAAAATTCTTTTTTGTGTTTCTCATCTATAGTAGAAAACACACAAGTCCCTTACTCTTAAATACAGTTGCTTAAGAACACTGTTGACCAGATTCTTTCAGCATATAGTGCTTATACAAACATACAAATCATGACATCTCACACCCTAACAGTATATAACTGTGCATTAATTTCTAGGCCTTCATCTTTGAGACTACTGGTACATGAATTCCACAAATGCTCTTATTCAAACAGGAATGAAGTAACTTTTGTAGTCAATGAAACTAAAACACAAATATACCTTTAATACAGCAAACATAAGAGTGGTTTTAACAGTCACTCATACCAGGAACTATTGTGATGCAACAGGATCACTTCTGTGGAGCAAAGTGGTCAGTGTTGAGGATCAGCCAGACGTGCTACACAGGTTGCAAAGTCACAACTAGCTTGGTCACAGGGACAGCATGCCCATTAGCAGTCAGAATACAATCTCAGCTTTAGTGTCCCTTGACAGGAATCCAGTTTGCACACTCTTGAGACCACTCTGTAATGTGAACCAAAGCATAGCAATCGGTGGCAACTAGGTGATTCCTTTCAAAAAATACATTCCCAATCTTAACCAAAATGCAAAGATGAATACACACTAAAATACCTCAGATTAAGATGGATGAAAATGACTACTGGAACATAGAACCATTTATGTTAATCAATAGGAAATGTTCAAAATAACAGGTATTTTAAATACCAGCTTTATTAAGAATTCAGTAATGTTACCTACAGTAATATTATCTACAGTTCCCTTCTCTTCCTGAGATTCACTATATTGAAAGTCCTCTGAGGTTAAACAACTACATCTCCCGCTTTTTTCAAACGTAAAAAAACCCCAAAACTAAACAAAACAAAAAAACACAAAGGGAGAGACAAACACACTCAATGCCTCAGATTTTAGATGATGATTTCATTGCTGCCCTAAATTAATTGGTGAAGAAATTCAGCCATCATAGGGAAGATACTGGTTCTCTTTCCTCTTCCAAGAAGGTTCAAAACCACATTTCCCAAGGGATTGCTTAAGACATTTTACTATTCTTTAGCTGAAACATGTCGCTTTGCATGGAAAAATGAGTCATTGTGTAAAATGATTCATTGTATATTAACTAGGTTACCTGAGAAAGGGTACAAATTGTTTTCTGAATATTTTACTACTATATATCAAGGAGCTTTTCAGTCTCTGTCTATGCTGTACCCAGAAAACATGTAAACAATAATAGGTCTATAGGTCATTCCAATGAGAGAATAACAGATTAATAAATCACATCTCCCGAATATCAAACCTTTTGTATTTTCTCATAGTTACCTTTTAAACATAAGATTCTTGAAGATATCCTTACATGAATACAGACATAATAACCCTCAAAAAGTTTCTTAGCACCAGAAATTAAAAAAAAAAAAAAAGTACATAGAATATCATTTTGCTCTGAAGTTCCTCTGCTTTCTGCAATACTTTTAACCTGTAACAAGCAGTGGAGACATTAGGCACGAGAAGAAAATGGTAGGACCAACTGCATATTCATTTAATATACAATATATTTGCAAACATTAGTACCTGATATGTACCCTCATTTATTGCACAGGATGGGTTACAAATTTAATATTCATTATGTCAATGGCTGTGACAATCTGCTGACACACTTCTATTTCCAAAAATAAATACATGATGTGATTAACTCACTCTAAGTACACTTGTGTGTACCTTCCATAAATACTGAGTTATCTTGCTATTTCCTTTTTGACAATTCTTTTCACTGGCTATTTATACCACAACTAAAAGAATACCATCTGCCCTTCAGTCTTCATGAGATTAGTAGCTAGAAGAAATCTTGAGATCTACAGATTGCAAGGTTTTCCGTATATGAAACCTTCTGGTATTGCGTGATGCAGCTGAAATACACTTAAGACTTTTCAAACACCCAAAGGTGTTTCAAACCACTGAACCAGGTAATAATTTTGAACTGTTACCAAAGACATGTTTACTTAAAAAACTAAGATAAACTTAATTGCTACCAGAATTTAACAATGCACTATACATTTTAAAGGTTTTGTAACAATCTTTCAAAAGCCACCTGAAAAATCCACATACTACTTATGCTTTTTCTTGGCAAAGCTGATTGTAAGGCTCTTACAGTTATATTCTTACACAAGCTATTTACTGAGCCAACTTTAAAAAGAAGGAACTTTTCTGCTACAGAGTGCTAAAATCCAAGTGATGAGACACTCCTTTGTGCAGCAAGTAGCTGACACAGCACAATTTTGCAATGCCCAGCTGTCTTCTGCAAAATGTGATTAAATGTGGCTGGCACTAAGAGAATCTCTACTCGAGAATGGTGACTACACCTCACTACCACTATCTAACCTGATGACAAAAAGCAAATCTTGGCTTGGCTAAAATTCATTACTTGCCTAGCACTTCATAAAGAGGCACTTTTTATTTTTGTTTCTTCCTTGCTGTCCTTTCTCCTGGTTCAGGATGATTACATTTTGCCCAGGTAGCATTAGTAATTTATACTGATGAGTGACATATTATTTATAATGACATAGCTGTATTTCTTTGGAAGGCAACCTTGAGAGTAAACATGAGCAGGTAATTAGATAACTATGATAATGTATTCGGATCTTAACCAGAGACTAACAATTAAAGATCTAATTATTCTTCCATCACAGAGAATGTGATTACAGGTGGTATGCTAAAATACTCTGCAGAGTAATACATTTGGACTAGTGAGGAATTAAGATATATAATTCTTCAATTACATACCTTCTAGTTCTATTTAAGACCTAAGGCAAGAAATACATTTCTAGGTACAGAAATTTATTTCAGGAATTTGGTAACACCAGAACACTACTTTGCAAAATTACAGTGGAATAGGATGCCACCAGACTTCAGATACACCTTTGCACCTCTCACGATTACATCTGTTTATTTATTACAAGGCACACACCTTTCGCCATTTTGTGCTGAATCTTCACCATGAATATCCAAAGTAGAAAAGATTATGCACAATGGATATGTTTTTTAATACTGCTCTACTGGTTTACATGCTATAAGTTGCCAAGAATTTAATCAGGGCTCAAAAGGTTCAAAAATTCAAGCCAGTTACAAGCTTTTTGTTCATATTTTTTTTCAGATGCTCTCGAACTCCACATTCTACTAATTAAGTAAATAACAATCAAAATTTCTAATAGGGTTGTTAATAAAAAGTAGTCAATTGTAATTTATTAGTAGATTTGTTTATGACTCCACTGTCAGCGTGAAGCCCCTAATTATCAATACTCAAAAGGCTCATTATTTTAGGAACTCCAGAAATAGCAAGACAACTGGATTGATGAAGTAGATCTGAATGTGTATCAGTGGTGTAAACTATGATAATTCGGTAGCTACAATTTGGTGACTATCATATGTGTGTATCTTCCTTTTGCAACTTCACTTAAAAAGGAATGTGAAGTGAAGAAAACTTGGGTTAAAACTACTATCTCCATGTCTTTTACATTTCAGTATAGCATCTTCAATATGTAAATTTTGCTGTCAAAATGCTGCTCAATATTGTAAATATCTAGAAATTGATTTTCAAAAGCGAGAAAGCCTCCAGCTCTTTAAGAAGCAAGCATTCTCCTTGTCCTTCCCAGACACCACTCTTTCAGCCTTCTCACATCCTTTGAGAGTATGCACATCTGCGTATCAAACAGGAGGTATAAAATCTACCTGTTTCAGGGTGCTGCTCAGGTCTGAAAAAAGTGCTCTTGCTTTTTATTCTCTCATGCTGTGTTAGCACAAAATCAGGTTTAGTGTCTTTACTTCAGAAATGATGCTAGCTGCTTTTTGGATTTTTCCCAATTGCAGATACGTCCCAGCAGAGATTTGCACTCAGCACTACAGTAGCAGGCAACATAGGCTGTATTTTCATTTTGTCAAGACTTAGGAATTGTAAGTCATAATACAGCAGAAGAGCTATTTCCCAGATAAACCATAATTATAAGCAGATTTTGTTAGAACTATAACCTAAAGAAGGTAAGGAGAAGCAGTGGTGTCTCTAACAACTGCCCACAAAGATATTTTGCTTCCACAGCCACTACTGCTAAAGTAGGTAGTAATTATTCTGCCTAAACCAAACCACATCTGAACTAGACGTTTAGACATTTAAATAGTAGACTGTGTATATTCAGATTATATGTATTAAAACCATACAATTACTATGCTGTGTTTGTAATTTTTTTTTTTTTTTTTTTTTTTATGTCTAGTACTTCAATAATCAGGTACCTCTTACATGTTCCAATGGAAATTAGACATGGGTATGTTTTTTAACCAAAACAGGAAGTAACGACCAAGTTTGTTTCTAATTTCAACCACCCTTGTTTTTCTTTATATTCATATTTTTAATACAAATTAACAAAACTGTCAAGGCAACTTATGAAAAGCAGGACTACCTCAGTAATAATTTGATTCATGAGGCACTCACAAAGCCTCTTGAAAAAGTAATTTGCATCATTTTAAAGGTAGTATAAGGTGCATGTTTTTAATGACATCAGAATGAATCACTCTTTTCAGTAGTATTTGAAACATTTCTTCGTCCTGCTTTTGTCATAAAATATTCAGCAATATGGAAGGCATTAAATGATACTACTGTTCTCACATTAAGAAAAAGAAGTTATAATAGTGTGCAAAGTTTCAGCTTTGGAAAAAATTCTGTGTTGCTAGGTTGCTTATGAAAGAGTGAATGAAGTAGCAAGTGATTTCTTCAGGCTCCTGGATAAGAAAAAATATGGTGAAGAAGAAAACAAATCTTGAAAACAAAACAATTCTTGGACTGAGTAGCATTAAAATAGGGTGGGTTTTTTTGACAAAAATACTAATTTAAAACTACTGCATATTGTTTACATCTTAATTTTCTAAGAATATACCAAGTTTATAATAATAATGTTTTTTGACAAAGGTTAATGCAAGAAAAAATTCTGTATTTCACTTTGCACTCCTAATTGGTACTTTATTTTTTAAACATTTTAATTAATACTTTGATATATCCCATGTTATCCTTAAAAATCAGAAATCCGGTTTTGCATTTGGAACAATACCTCATTAAGAAATGATTCCTGTATTCTAATTCCTTTAAACTTTTGGCTGGTATTAGATGTAGTACCATCAGTTTAACCAGTCAAAAAGACAATTGGTCAGACAACATTATGGGAAGGACAGTGCTCTTCTATAATGTCCATTATTTACCACACTTTCCTGATATAGTTAAGATGTACCCAAGAAGAAGTACAACCACTAGAAGTCCAGGACTAACAGTCAGTAACATGGAATATTGGAACTGGTAGAACTGATTCTGATATTTAAAATAAGCATCTGTTCCAGAAATATTTTGTAGTGCTTAACCTTATTTTTCATTTAAACCTAAGCTTCCCACCTACACTACAGGAATTTGCTTTTGCCAACTAAGTGTATCTGATTATTTGGATTAATTTGGGGATTTAATACCAACTAATTTTAGGCTGAGCTTATCCACTATTCATAAATCAAGTTCCATCTTAAGTTAATTTCAAGGTTGATTATTTTTGGACCATTTTATGGTATAAATTATTCATTACATAGATATGTTATACCTGTTTGCCAGAAAATATGAGAGGCTGTGCCAACTCATTTTTTTAAAGATGACACCTGGGGAACAAATATAAAAAATACAGTTGGCAATATTTCAGCCAACTGATAAGAATTACCATACAACATTTTTTATTATTGTTGTTAAATTAATTTCTGTGCCAAGGTTTGGGATTATTTAAAACAAAGCATAAATGATGTAAGGACTTGTGCTGAATCTTCACACAGCCTTACAGATCTGGAAAATTCTATCGTGTTCCGTTTTAAGGAAATCTTTCTTAGTGCAAATATTTGACTGCTCCTCCCACACCTAGGAAGACGTTTGCAAAATAATCATATATTTTCCAGATGATCTATAAAAAGCATCTTTAATTCCATGTCACACAAAAAACCAAAGTCTTAATCTGATTTATGTAGCATAATTCAACTCTCTTCAATCAACTTTAAAATATATGAACACACAGAGAAATGTTTAACTCTATTGTTTTTGATGACCATATATTAAAATACATCATAATATCCACACCTGGTAAAAGTAAAAACAGATTCTACCTTTACAAATGTGACCACTGAATTACAATTGCAGTCACCCTTTGTCAGAATATGCAACTGAAAGAAGTCTGAATTAATATAAAAAACCTTGAAGGATTGTTTTTTTGGATTTTTTTTTTTTTAATTTTTGGAAAGATGTATTTTAAGTGTAACTGTTTAAAATCACATTGTATTGAATGATAAAATAAATCACATATAAACCATACATAAGAAATGATTAAGCATGCATATATACCACCACACTGTGCCAACCTTATATATTATATCCAAATAGTTTTTGTTGGTTTGGTTTTTTGTTTGTTTGTTTGTTTTTTTGGGTAATAAAATGCTAAAAGATTTTGGCTATATAGAAAATGTTTTATTCCAAACGTTTAGTAAACGCCCAGATAAAGTCTGTTCATGCAACGCTGATTCAATCATCTTCTGTGTGTACTCAAGCAAGGAGAATTCCACCTAAACTATTACCCTCACTAATCTAAAGTAGCTGTCTGGGCTCCCTCCTACAGTCAGTGGCCAGGAAAAGGCAGCTCCAAATCTATGGAAAATGTCTAAAGTAAGGGAGCAGTACTGACACTTTCCAAAATGGAAGCCAAGACACAGGGAGAGTAAGAATTAAAATTTCTATTAAATTAGTTACTCCATTTGCAAAAGTAGAGATCACATCATTAGGGTGACTTAGTACTTTCAAAGCACAGCTTACACTGTCACCTGCTGCATTTCAGAGAATTCTGCATTTTTTCATGTTGGGCCAAGGGATCCGAGAATAATAAATATTTGAAGATTTTAATTTGTCTAGCACTTACAAGAGCTTTGGAATGAGACTAAGGTAAAAATCAATTTTCTAGTCACATCTCAACTACTACAAACATAAGGTCAAGCTTCCTTTTTCTGTGCCTGAAATCACCACTTCAGTTTTCATGCCTTACAAAATGTAAAGACAGTATCTTCTCTTAATACTCAAGCCAAATTAATCCCTTTTAGTGAACCCCAACAGCTGAGTCAGAGAATGCAGGGGTCCCACAGAAAAAAATATCACACCATGAAGTGATTAAAGGCTGCAAATTCACACATAACTACAAAAGCACTGTATGCCACTTTTATTTTGATATTTCCTAAATTTTGAGAGCTTGACCTCAGGATATTTTGTTTCATTGTTTAGATTTTAACAGGTGTGAAACCACTTGTGTAAGAAAATGCTCCCTGAGTTTGAAATAAAGACATAATGAAAAAGACTAAACTCCATAAACCATAATAAGATTGTCACCTGCACAACTCACGAGTAGATTAGAAACCTCTACACTCTTCATTGGCCTTCTTAACCAATAACTTTATTTTTTACTAGAATAAAAGTCCAAGAACTACAGTAATTTAATTGGATAGCTTACTTTTTTTTTTAATCTGACCAAATTAATAGGTTTGAAATCAATTTTACATTTTAAAAATTATTTATTTTAAAATATTATTTCAAGCATTACATTCAATATTTTAATATTAGAGTGTCCAATTAAAGTTTCTTATTTGCTGTGTGAAAATGAGATATACTCAAAGAAATTAGCTTCTACCTGGCTAATAAGCAAAATCATCCATGATTGCTTTCCAATACAAAAGGTGTACAAAAATATATTACTTGCCTGGGTTGTGTGTTATGTATTTGTAGTTCCAGAAAATATTTCCTGGGGGGTTTAGATGAGAATTCTATGCGTATATACTGACAATTTACTTCCACTGAAAAAATGCAATGCAGTAAAAAGACTAAATAAAAGCAAACTAAACAGAAGTCTAGAGACAAGGCAGCTGATCTTGCAGTACTCAAATAATGACCTGACATGTACACTCTGCAGCGTTTTGCAAAATAGGCTGTATGCAAAGATAAGCATTGTAACCACCATGATATATGTTTAAATTCTTTGCAGCCTTGGTCCTTTGCAAAATTTTAAAATTGGAGGAGATACTTTAAACAGTACTTTTTAAATGGAAGGCATCAGGAAAGAATCCACATCTAATAATAATGAGACTTCATAATGAGATCCTTATCACACATAATGAATAAATGGTCAAGCCACATTTATTCCTACTGAATATTACCACATTATAATATTGAACAATTTAGTTTGTATTTTATTTATTTATATTAAATTCAACTAAAATGAGGTTCTGCATTCATTCAGAGTATCACCATTTCAAACTATCAGATAATTTATGATTTAGAGTGCTGTTTGGCAATCCGGAAAGTACACCGTAATCCTCTCATAGGGGGGATTGATAAAGTTACAGAAATTGAGAGCTTATAGGTTTACTTCAGCTTTCATGTGTTGTAACAAAATCTACAATGTTTTTTAGACGAGGGAGCTTGTCAGACCTTAGTAGTGAGCATCACCCATTCCATAAAAGTGACAGTGAGTATTACCAGCAGAGAAGCTGTTGCCCTCAAGCCCTACAGCAAAGTTCCTGTCTGTCTATTATTTGACAGGCAGGGTAATAAGAGAATATGTTATGCTGGTGGAAAAACTGACAGAATTGCTGGAGAGTCCTGTGATTACTATGAGCAAAATGGAATTAGCATGTCCAACATTAGTGATAGACAACAATTTAAAGCATATGTTTATTACTGCCAAATTACATCCCTTCTACTGCTGAAACCTGCAAGTGCTTAGCAAAATCTGAAAACAAAATCACATTATTCATTGTCAGCAGCATGCAACTTTTGAACATCTAAAACTGAAATTAATAATTTGGAATTACAACTAATTGAACCATTATATGCTACACTATAATCTTTCTCACCACTGAAATACTGTAATTTACCTACCAGTTTTTTTCAAGGCCAAATAACTGCTACAGAAGATATTGTTGGGGAATTTTAAAAGGTATACTATAATAGTGACATAAATTGAATCAAAATAGATTAATGAAGTTGAAGGAATGAAAACTAAAGAATAGCCTCCTTGGCTAAACCTGGAAATTCAACCCCATTTTGCTGCTATGATCTGTATGCGAAACTTCACTGTGACACATCAAAAATTTGTTATTGAGTGACTAAGAAACTGAAATTGCTGGTAGCTCAGGTCTGCAATTCATCCACAGGTCAGGCAGAGTGCAGCAAACAACACAAAGTTCTCTACAGTTTTCCTCTTCTGAGCTCAAAGTACACATTCAAGAGAATGTGAGAGAACTACACCAGTAGTGAGGGGTAGAAAAAGTCTTATCTTTTCCGCTCCTCCTGTCTGTGAAAAGCTGTGCAAAATTGCAGATATATAACACACAATCCTAAAGCCATACAGAATATTGAATTTGAAAATGATGAAGTACCTAAAGCCCTAATCCTTTTAAAACTACATTCACACTGAGGCTGTAAGGAGTTTAATCCAATACCATATTTTTTGAATTCGTTACACAGTATAGAATAAAATAAAAACAAAAAAAGGCAACAAAAAAAGATTTTTAAAAACACAGAGAGCAATATAGCTTTTTCAGAGAAATTTCTCTGTATAACTTTGTGGAAAGGCTATGAGAAAGTGACTAAACAAAACCACAAGGAGTCTCCACAAGACAATTTTTCAGTATCTTTCGCAGTCATTATATATTCCCTCAATACAACTCAAACCGCCTGTGCTTGAAAGTGAAAAAGACTTTATTTGAATTTATTCATTAAAAATCTTTATGAATGAAAACTAAAATTAGACACAATAACAACTATTTTTTTTAATTTGTAATAATCACTAGGATAACAGAAAATATACCATCATTGTAATGATGAACTCTGTTTACTCTTCAGAATATTGTATTTTTCAACACACACCTTAAAACTAATATGCATCCTGCACTAAGTGAAGTCCATCATACTTAATTTACATGATATAGTACTTTAAAATTTTTATCTGGTACACAGTGTGCTAATCTGCAAAACACATTTAGAAATTACAAATCCTGGGTTTTGTGTTTACTCAGGAGCAGACAAGAAATCAGGAGACAGAAGATTTTAACTAACGTTATCAAGAAACCCTTTTAGTTTAAGCATGTGACAGAAATTCAATAACAATTTTAATTCACTCTTGGAATGTCCATTGCATGTAAGTGGTATTACAGAAAGATTGCTTGATGTCCAAACTGTAGTGGACAGCTAATTTCCAATGTCTGTCTTTATATCTTCTTACAGAAGAACAATTTGATTAACCCCCTGGGGTGAAACTGAATACTGTATTTTTTCCATTGGAAAGGGACACTAGCAAGCCAAAAAAATAATCTTTCTTTTTCTCTCAATATTTTGTATCTTCCATTATTAAGAGTAACATCATGAAATGTCTTTAACTATCCAAGTATGTTAACAAGTAACTTATGACAGCATCTCTGCATAGTTATGTCCCTGTGCATCCAAATACCAGGTCTCTTCTCTACTAGTTAAAAAATTCTATGAAACAAAGTGACAGAATAGCCTGTAAAACTTGAAAGATTTTTACAATGCTCTGTTATTTTTACATTAAGGTATCAGATGAATTTATAAATCTAATTTTGAAAATCAGTTAGAAAGTGTATCTTCAGAGGTTATGGTGATAACAGAAAAGACTGTCAGTTCTAAAGAAGCTTCTGTGCAGACAAACAATCAAAAGAACCAAAATCTTTTTTTTTTGAAAAGTCAGCACTACAGAAGCATACTATTACTGTCAATATTATTAAAGGGAGTTAATCCATGTCAAAAATGTAGTTCTAGTTTTACAATGTTATATTTGGTCATGACATACCAAGCAATATAAAGTATTAACAACTTTTGTATGATTTCCCAATGAAAATAACAGGTTTAATAATTCAAATTATCTTCATTTATTTAGAAAAACATGCATTTTCTATCTCTGTCCTTAGAGGTTTATATTCTGCATTACTCCTGAAACACTTTCACTTGCCAATGATGTTACCAATCCTGGTATAATATTCATACTTACCCTGTATCAAAGAAAACATAATATGAAAAGAAAGAATTTAACTGGGATAAGAAAATTCTCTTTATTAGAAATATTTCCATTTTGCATACATTCTGGTTTTTTACCTGTTTTACAGAGTCTGGAATCGTTATTTTATGACCTTCCACTGTTTTTAAGAGAAGACCTACCTATAGCATTTCAACAAAAGCTTAATACTCTAAGTAAGACTGCTAAAACCAGAATAACTTCAATCATTTCACAGGATGAATTAACTTACTTTGGAGGAAGTAGAGTCACATTCCTGACAAATCCACCCATAGCCAGTCTGTTTAGGAGACTTTTTCAAGGGAGGGTCTAGACAGCCAAAATGGTAGCAAAGCCTGCACTCATCACACCTGCAATAGAAAAAGAAAATATTTATTTCTATATAAGTGGTATTTCTATACTATTGTAGGTTGAGCTTTCCTCCAATTCTCATCAGATTTCCTGATTCATATTCATGATACAGAAAATTCATTTTCTATAAGTGGTGTTTTCAAACAAAATCACTTCAAGTATGTTCTGCATAATTTGGAATATTCTGATGCAGACACTCATCTATCACCTTTGTCATCATCTTCTATAAATGACATTATTTCAGAGACTTGGAAATTAAACAAAAAATGTATAAGCAGCTCAATTTTTTTTTAGATAATTCAATGTCATTCATTGCCATTTATTTTGAGACATTTCTGATTTTTTTAGACAGTCACAATACTTTCTTTTTGTAGATTAAAGACACCATTTTACACATCTACTTTTTTAAGGCAAATTCTGTTTTCTCACATATCCAAGAATCCAAGTAAAATTTACAGCTATTGATTATATTTTTTGCAGTAGAACTATGTGGTTCATAAGTGAATGCACAAAATATTTTCTGATTCGCTTTGCATTTTTTCAAAAGGGGTATTAATTTAAAAGAATTTCACTTTGATCTTTCACTTATAAAACTGTTCAATGTACACACAACTGTATGTTCTTTTTTACTAAAACTTTCATTAGTGTTTTGTACTATGCATGGTCCACATACAAAGCTCAAAACATATAACAGATCTACTGTTCACCTATTTTTGATTTACCAGCATTGAAGAAACACTACAATATAACAAGTACTTCCTGAAAGGATTTTTAAATTTTTAAAATCAGTACAATAATATGATCAAAATGAGAAAACCAATTTTAAAACAAATAATAGAGATTTTCATATATTCTACTTAAAATTTCCCCTTGTATTCTTTTGTATAAAAAAGAATGCTTTTTTTTTAAATCTACATTGGAATATTCTCTTCATTAAATGCCTCTAAACTTTAAATTAAAGCAAATATAAACAGTCCAAAAATAGGAAAAAGAGTAAATATTTAAAAATCAAATTTTCTAAGAAATCCCCTACATTTTCTTTCTCTGCTTTCCTGGCCACTCATTTTCTCCTCTACAAAACATGCAACAAAAATCTCCGAAAATTGCAATAATAGCATGGCAGAAGCACCATGAGATCTAAGAGAGAGGGATATAATTTATCAACAGACCATACTGTGCACCACAGAAAGAGGATTCAACTAACAGAACATACTGCTGTATTAACAGAAAAAAAATGTTCACGTGACTTTTCTCCAGTATCCAAGTAAAAAGAAGTAATTGCTTTCTGATTATGATTGTTTAACCTAAGTAAATACTTTTGTATTTGCTGTCAAGGCTGAGGTTCCTAGCGAAGCCACCTGTTTTCAGGAGTTATGTTTAAGATGCATGGTGTTGCATGTACCGTCTTCCGCTAACTAGAGATTAAAAGCAATAATCTACATATCCATAGTGTGCAACACTAGACCAACATGGTTTTGGTACTTTTAAAAATGGGATATACCATATAGAAATATACCCTTAGGATTGTTTAGTAATAACTCAAATGTAATTCCAGGACAAAGAAAACATGTCAGAAAGGAATTCATTCTCACTTTTTAAAGACAGAAGACTTCTAATGCAGAAATACATTACTTACAATCATGAACATATGCAGTTTTATTTCTTGTGAAAGGCATATTAAAATAATAAAAAGGTTGAGACTGGGAGATGTGATAAGTTACAGTTCTACATCCCAACAGCAATATGACCTTCAGCAAAAGATTAAACCTCCTGTGAGTCTCAATGCTCTCACCAGTAAAGAAATATATTTTTACTAACCTGCTTCTATATCTAGAATCTTATTCATTTAAGTGCTTGCATTTGAGCAGTGCTTATCAGCACTCCTGTCTCATAAACTGTTTGGGATCCTCTAAGTAACACAAAATAAAGCATCACACTATTTTCTGACTGATTTACTGTATTTTCAGAGCTTAATCCGAAAATCTACACCTGACTTCAAACAATAATTTAGATTTTCTGAAGTCATTGTCTATAAACACAACTGTTCAGATGTTTAAAATGTTTCCCCTTTAAAATCACGCTTTGCCATCTCTTCTTAAATCTTTTCTGTTTTGTATCTAGATTGTGGTATTTCCCAACTGCATCTTCAGCCACGTTTCAGAAGTATGGTGAAGGAGTTAGCAAGGCTGTGTTGAAATAACCAGAACATTACAAAATTAAATACAGATTTGGAGGTGCTATTCTAAAGCTGAATGTTTTTAGCATTATTGTAATTAATTTTTATCACTTCAAAGCTGTTTAGTTTAGGTGGAAGAAAAACCACATTTTCCTAGAATGAGTTAAAAATACCTGCATGAAAGTTTTCGGATACTAATAGCTTCTATATGCACAGCTGAGAAAATGAAAAAAACGCTTTTGTTATTTACATGTATTAAAACATAAAAAGCTGTATGGTGATATAATATGAAAATATCAAATATTTTTTAAACACTTCCCTCACGCTGCTTTTTATTTGAATACAATTTCTGCATTGTGAAACACTAATTCACTGATTCTGAAGTTCCCAGATCATGATGTTGGGGAAATAGACGAATACACATTGCACCTTGGTTAAAGATGATGCCCTAGCTGTCTGGAACATTCTTGCCTGCTGAGACTGACCTGGGACAAAACGTGAAGCTTACACACATCACAGTACAGAAACCAAGATCGGCATTCTTAATCCTTAATTCTGAAAGAAAACCTTACACCTACGTTAAAATGGCACTAGTAAAATGAGATTAAAATCCCAAGTGTAAACTATTACTTGTGTTCTTTTGTCTAGTAACATAAAATGATAGAAAATCCTCTGTCAGATTCAGAAAATAGGAAAGTGACACAAAATAAGGAGCACTTTCAGCTTAATTAGATGATGAAATTGTTAGGTCACAAAAGGTGTCATGCTGACAGTCTCACAGCCTTTCAGCAAATGCACTCAGATCAATCACAATATTGACATTAAACAAGTGACACAACACTGCCATTTACAGGTATCATCCACTTCCATCCTGAAGATGGCTTAACAGTACAAGTTAAACTATTAGGCTAGGGAGGAGAAAAGGGAAAGACCAGTTTCTCCACTTTAAAGGTTCAGTTAAAATGTTTACCTTTCTGTTCTTTCAGAACAGTCATTAAACTAACAAATATTTTACCTTGCTATTATTTGTGAATAACTTTTCTTGTGTTTAAGTACACGATTTACAAATGCAGCTAAGTGTACAGCCATCTTCAGTGCCCTGGCTAGAAGTTATACTGAAAACTTCATGAAAATAAAACCAGAGCTCCACACAAAGACAAGCTAACCTAACCACCTAAATTACCTCTAACTGTCAGGTAATTGCTTACTATCAATGTTGTAACAAGCCTGAAATTACCTGATGCATCAAAATTAGAAATCACCGTGTTTCTCATTCCAGCAATTAATGAGGATAGATATATACCCACTTTATGCTGAGAATAGGGTGTGAAGAAGGAAGGTGCATTCTGAAGCATCTAGGTTAATAAATTAAAAAACAATACAACATTTTTCACTTTTAAAAACATAGAATGCGGGTCAGCTACATCTTCACACCAAGAAAGGTTGATTAGGCATTTCCATACCTGAAATATATCTGCTTTGTTCTTAAATAAAGTGATCTCTATCTGCTCATGCCCTTGGATTGTTTTTATTAGTTTTTTTTGCAGTACAGCTGGCTGTGCTCAAGCCCTACGTAAGTCTGCATTTTCCTGTTCATAATTAACTAATTATGCTCTAATCAATAGTGTAGATACTGATTGTACAATGTAAATGAGATAAATGAGATAATGGCTGGGGTCAATCTCATTTTATTTACAAAGACTAGCACACACATCCAATTTCATTACATTGCATCTACCTGCACAGGAGGGAGTCTTATCAGTTGGCCTGCAGAAGTCTTCCTGTGAGCACTAGGGAAAAAGACCTTTGCTTTCACAGAGGAACACTGAATGCAAAACCTGCCCATCCCTGGCACATTTGTAAGTCACTGGTTAATATCATCGAAAACCACAAAGAGCTGAATCAGCCAGAGTGAAGAAACCTATTTTGCATTCACAAGACAGCATCACCCATCTGTAGCTGTAAAAGTAATTACCTACATGTCCCTGAAACACAACATTAATAAGCTAATCTTTAAATAAAACTTTCCAATTATGCTTCAGAGACTACAAAAAATCTCTCACTTATGTACACATTATTGCACATCGTCTGCAGTGTCATGCCAAAAGGTACCATTTTGGACAAAATACAAAATACATTTACTGCTAGTCATCAACAGCTTAGAAAGATTTACTTTAATGGGAAAAAGATATAAAACCTTGATACATATTGATGAACTATCACCATTAAAATCAGAAAACTTGTCATATAAACCTTACTCTGGCAAACTTAGAATTAATTAGAACAAATTTAGAAATAATCTAATCCAGATTTTTTAAACTCTTTGAGAACTGCAGTGGGATGGGTTGCATCTCCCCATTAGCTGAGGAGATGCAACACTGATGACCACTCCAGCACTGATGTGTATTTAACTGTTCATATGCATCTCTGTTGGCTTGTTCTGGACTCCATTTCTTACTGAAGGCCCTTAACACCTGAGGAACGGATGTTTCTTCTCAGGTACTGATCTCTCTCCCCTTTAATCCCTCAGCATTCAAGTGCTGGGCCACTCTCAAACCACAAAAAGCTGGAGACACGTATGGGGATTCACTTTAAATTGCAGCACATTCTTGAGTTCAGATGAACAGCTTAAAACCAGCTATGACAGTTTAAGGCACTATCATTTTGTTTCTTGTTATTGGATGTATGATAGATCCAATGGAAAGGGGCATGTAAGCATTCCCCCCCAAAACCGAGTAAGCTGATGTAGCTCAAGTGAATTCAAACTGTAGAACCAAGATGACTGACTTTGGAGTCCAAAGAACGTGAGGACTGCTCCTGTGATACCTTAATTACAACCAGACCATGGAACTGGTAAATTCTAGGTGATGGGAATAAATACTATGGGGTGGGTTATATCAGCAACTTTTACAAGTAATGTCAGAGACAGCAGTTTCCTGTACCCTTATTTAAAGAATAAAATTAAGGAGATAATGCTGAAATAACTATAACCATATATTTGGTGTACTGTTATTAATGCTGTCCAGAAAGTATTTTTATTCTGCTTACTGAGGGAGGATCCCAAAACAATAGTACTTTTTCATTACGGAATATGTGGAAAACATTCTTCTTTTTAGTTTTCTCTTCCCACATCTCTTGAAAAAAAGTGAAGATATATCTTCATATCTTACCCTGCCATTCTATACCAGAACTCGCCAATTAAGCCCCATGGATTCCAATAGAAATTGCTTTCATTTTGCTATGATATGCCATAGGCTGAGCATGAACGAAAAGTGATCCAGTGCTGTGCTTAGTATGATTTAAAACATAAGGTCTATGTATCCTTAGCAACTCTTGGTTTTAGGCAGAATGTTGTCAAAAGAGAAAAACATATTAAGTATAAAATGGAAGTAGCTATTTTTCTTCTCCCCAATTTCTACACTTTTTGACTTGCCTGGATGTGGCATAACAACTACAAATAGATGGTCAAGCCATCTTGCAGTTTCTGTTCTACAGAACAGTTTTAAGAAACTGTTATCACCAGGATAATTTAAAAGCCTTCTCATACAGGCCAGCCAAGCTTTAGGTGCCTATACCATCAGGAGTGATAAGATTCAACCACTAAACTTCTTAAATGACTGCACATGCATACAATATCAATTATGAACTAGGACATAGCCCAATTATACAGCCTCTTCAAACACAGGTGCTGGTTATCCTGAAAGGCTCTTTGTCTCCAAAGATGCTCAAAATTCAATTGCATATAACTCTAATGAATTTGATCTAATTTCAGAGTTAGATCTAACTTTGCAGTCAGTCCTGCTTTGAGTGGGTGGCTGGAACAGGTGTCTTCCAGACGCTCCTTCCAATCTACATATTTCTGGATTTTATATATTCCTAATTTTAAGTAAATTAAATACACTTTCTGAGGATAATGCTTTTGGTGTTACAGAAAATAATTAAAAGCCACATTCAAACTTCTGTTATGCCAGGTACAATGCAAGCATACAAAAGGAAGTCCCCGACTTCCATAATTTGTATAGCTCTTGCTGAAAATTGAGTGAATATACCAGATGCAAGATGATTATTACATTGGTTTTTTATATCTGCCTACTTACTGATGGAGACAGTGTATAGGCAAGATAGATATATGGCTTGACAGAGCAGGATAAGCCTCCTGATCTTCAGCAGGCAGTACTTTCCTGATAATATACCTATAAGGTTTTAGATGTGGGAAACTGTATAATCTCTAACTTATAGAAACTTTTATTGAAACTCATGGGCATTAATCTGATGACTATTTTCCCTCTTTAGTGTACTATAATCCTGTGGAAAAGCCTTCAACTACTCAGACGATCTATGCTACACTTTTCAGCATCTGCAACATGAAGTAAGGTTTAAAAATATCCTGTATTTAGCACTAACTATAATGCATAACAGCATAAATTTCCACAGCTTTGACCTCTAGGAAGTCTTAATTCATTAAATAGTAAACAAAACATTCTATCTATAAATTCAAAAGGAGGAAAACATTTTATGTAGCTTCCACTCCCCACCCCCAGAGATGCTTATCATCGTGTAGCCTAAACATTGAACAATTAATTTTAAGAGAACTGACAAACAGTGTCAATCAATTATACTACAAAAGAGCAAAAGAAAAGCAGCATTAATCTGGCAAACATTAGCTAAACTTATTTAAATAATAAAACTGCCATTTCTCCTACTTGATTTCATTCATAATTTTTAATACTAAAACAAACAAACTCCTCCCCCCAAGCCAAATAACTAACACTGATTATTTATGGGTAAGGAAGAATCTGAACTGGCTATAGTTATATGACATTCCTATGTAATCCAGATTTTTTCTGAACAGTTCAGAAGTCATCTGTTTTATGAAACTTTGTTTGCAAGTACACAATGAATTGTAAGAACATTATAAAGAAACTTTATTTATTATACCTGTATGTGAACAACTTCCTTTCAACAAGAAGTGTTCACTTCTCTCCCCTTCTCCCCTCCTTCTCTCCATACCCCCCCCTCCAAAATTATAAAATACATGGCTTTGATAAATCATTTTGCAAAATTCATTAAGGGCCCACACATACAAGGGGAATATATTGATGTAATCACTACGCCATATGTGTTTGCTTTTGTTAATACTGTAAATATGAGTTCTGTAGAATAGCTGTATAGTAGTGTTTAAATTAAGTCTTTCTGTGAAGACAATGCTTCCAAAACAACTATTAAGATAATGCTAAAGAAATTACAGCCCCCAAAAGAGTCCAAAACATTTTATTTTTTGGGTAAACCAGAAAATTCTGAAAGAAGCAGGATAACCTCCTTTACAAACTGAAGAGCATCAATTTTAAAGAAAGCTATTAGCAAATGCTGCATTAGATTTTCTGAAGTACATTCTAGTCATAACACATGATTGCATCCTTAGTGCCATTCTCAGGTGTTCAGACTAATAACTACACTTAATGGTGTATGGTTTATGAACTATTAGAGAAGTCTATTACAGTTTTGAATATTGTTATCAAACTTCTTTCAAGTGGGGGGAGGGAGGAATGGGGAAAGTGAGAGAGGAGGGGGCAGAGAAAGAGGGCGGGTTGGAGGAGTGGGCAAGAGTGGGAGAGCGACCACTAATATCAAAAGTCAAGGAAGGAACAATATCCTACAAAGAAGCTGTACTGGGGAACAAAGTATACATACAAAATACTGCGGGAAATCACTTTAGGATATCAACTTCAGGATATCAGTCCCAGGGGACTATCAACAATACTCAAACAGTTTTTAACACATATTAGCCTGTCCTTAAATGTTCCAATAGCAGAGACTCAATTTCCCTAACAAACTTCTCTAGTGCAATTATTTTTGTTGTCAGAAAAAAATATTTTTGATTGCCTAAGCCAAATCATCTTGTTACAGTTTAACTTATTTTTGTTCTTATCAGTTTTGAAGAACAACTTTTTATTTTTTCCTGTTTTTCCCCTCTCTTCATCATCTGTGTATTAATTTAGGCTGTTTGAAGACAGATTTCTCCAGTCTTCTCTAAATCAAAAGAAATCCAACTATTTTGAGCTTTCCTATTCATTTATGTCCCCTGTAGTCTTCTTATCATTACATTCAGTTTGCTTTGGACATTCTCTACATATTCGTTGCCGAAGAGTTCAGAATACACTAGCTGAGGGTTTTCCAAGGGTGAGATACTAGTCTTCTGAATAGTCAGGAGGAGTACTTTCATGTGTTAAATGTAACACATCTTTTTGCACATCTCAGGTATGACCAGTTTAATTTATGATCAGTTGGTGATCCAGAGTCTCCCATACCTTCTTTTTTTGAAGACGTATCTCCTAACTAGTTACTCTTTTTATCATAATGATGAACAAAATAGTGATTTGCCTTTTTCTTTACTGCACTGCATGCTTTTTCTAGATGCATTTTTTTTTTTTTTTTAATTCTAATACTGTAGTCCCTCACATCTTGCTGGCATCACCTGCAAATGTAAACAAAAACTTTATTCCAGTACATAATATGCCAAGGCAAAAATTAACACATATATAGTAATACTGAAACCAGGTGAGTCTTCAGTGGAACTCAGTGAGTGGAATATCTTTTGGTAGTGAGTCCACAGTAACCAGTCTACATTTATAATCAGCTATATATTTTACCACAGCTTATTTAACAGAATATTTCTTTAGTTTATTTAGCAGAATATCACACAGAAGTATTTAAAAAGTCTTACTAAACCAAAGATATGCTATATTTATCATACTCTTATTCACAATACCTAGACTGTGTTAGATTAATAATGGATCATGAATCACAGTAAACAATACATCCTTTTTCTTTTTTTCCCCTAAACTCAGCACGATGGATAGGCAAGAATCTTTTTTTCCCCCTTATTAGCAGAGTGTTTGGATATAACATTTTACTTCCAGAATTCTGGACAATTTGTTACTAAACTTACTCTTCTCCTCCTAAAACAAATTCATGGGTTTTTAAAGATCAAATTTCTGCATTAACAACTACTTTCTACTGCAAATGTCTTTATTTTTAAGGTGTTCATGTGCCTTGCCAATACAGAATGGTAAGCATTTCTCATAATTCAAACAAAAATCTTTTGCTGGTATCCTCCCACCCGCTTTTTAAAACAAAACGACGTGTTAGACATCAGGTTAATTTTATTTAATATAATATCCAAACATTAAATGCCCTGGTAAGATATGACTTGTAGATAAGTATACACAAATTTGTATATTTCTCCTATTACTTATTACAGCATTTATTTTCTTTCTTAAGTTTAAAAAATATTTTCAAATGGAAATGTGCCTTGATAGCTGACAAAAATGACCATATCTCAAGATATTCAGAGATCATATGCCATAAAGTTACAGGTGCATTTGAGCAGATTTTTTCCGAGTAAATTCAAGATGAGAAAGATGAAGATGTCAACACTCTGCTACCGTAGATTTAAGAACAGGATCAGTACCATTTGTAGATCAAAATACTATGTCTGCATCTACCAGGATACATATGGACGAAGACGAAGATCTCAGCTGTCATGCTGTGTGATCATTCTTCATTCCTTCCCCAACTTATGTAACAATTTCATATTTGTATTGTGAAGAGACAAGCTTGTCCTGAACACTGCCAGAAAAGTAAGCCAAATAAAACAAACATCTGCATATACTCTAATTTTTCTTTTTCTTAATTTTTTTCAGAAAGCAATGTAGATGTAGTTCTATTCACTCAAGTGTCTGAAGTCAGAAACAATTAGTTCATAGTAATAAGCATAAAATCAAATTTCCTGTGTCAAATCTATTCCTTCAGTATTGTGAGTCTTAAGTGTTTTACAGGTCACATTATCACTGAACATTGTTTTTTTTAAGAAAACAATCCTCTTTACAGTAAGGTCTATGTACAACACAGTGTTCTATATAGAAAAGTTCTTATTAAACTTTATATAAGTAAAGCAGCAGGCGGACGGCAAACCGTTGCTTATTTCATTCGGTATCACCATAAAGGAACATATAATATTTAAGTCTCACAGGCTTCTGTCACTCTTCAGTGAATCCAAGCATTGTGTAACATCATTTGTCAATGAAGCACAGGGGAAAGAGACATTACTTAGTAGGACAATTCTGACAAGACATTTATTCGGGATTCTTCAACAATGCACATATGAAATGTTCCTGATTAGTGCAAAAAAATGCAGGCAAATTAACTACCTTGTCAGTCCAAATAACAAACCAATCAATTACATTCTATCCAGGCCTGACAAGCAAACTCAAGCTTTTGTCATAATAAGCTTATAGTAGAGACAAGGTAGCTGTTTTCCTTTACTTTAGGTACTCTATTGAGAACTTTATCCACATTTAAAAATCATATTATAAAAGGTTTCCACGATTGCCTCCGAGGATGAGTTGTGGCAGAGTTGTGTCTCATGAAGGGTATCTACACAGTAAAGTGATAAGAAAAAAATATTAACATTGAAAGATCATAGCAGCTCTACTCTGTCTTACGAAACATTTTAACATCACACTAAATTCAAGCAATGTGTATGCTCAGATCCAAATAGTTTAAGACACTCATACCAAACTTCCAAGCGCTTCTAAGTGTCAAAACATTAAACTGAGTTACGTATAGCATCCTTTTAACTTTTTCTCAATACAGATCAAAGAACAATGGCAGTCCACCATAAGACAGAGAATATAATTTTTTTTTTTTTTTTTAAATCACAAAAGTAACAATTTAGTACAAGTAGGCTTGATTGTGAAGCTAGCATTTTCCTCAGATTTGAAACCCACATAAATGCAGCTATGGGATTGACTACATGACAAGCACAAACAACATGGGTGCTGTGTTACAATCTTAAAAAAGCTTGTTTTCTAGAATAGCACTTGAAAGAACATAAGTCTTAGGATTTAGGAAGCATCAAGTAAGAGAGGGTTTATTTCATAATGTAGTGTAATAATTTAGTACATAGAAAGCTTAGTCACTTCTGAAATGTTATCTTTGAGGCAGTAACTCAAAAGCTTTCATAGCTTTTTTTCTTACTGTACTTCCTGTCTTTTGATACTCTCATGACATAAGTACTTTTCAAGGATACTCTTTATAAATAAATAAAATTTTAAAGTGCCAATTCCCTAGAGTTGAACTTTTTAAAACTAATTGCAATACAGAAAATTTATGTAACTAATAGTACTGTGAGATTTTAATTTGAAAAAAATCCATGTTGTTTTTAAGCTGTACTAGCATATCAACCACACATCAGTTTTCAAAGAAAGACCTAAATAAAGTCTCCACTGCATTTTTTTTGCTCAATACTTTACAATGTATTAAAGCAGAACTGTAATTAAAAAGGAATTATGAACTGCTGTCATACTTTCATATAAAAAAAAATAATTTGATGAACAGGAGCCATAGCGTTGCCGCATGTCCCAACAGCGGCTCTTTACAAAACTAATTCTACTTTTGAGCATAAGGATTTTGAGTGTAAGAATTAGAGGGACAGCAAGAAAGTAGTACATGTAAATCTCACCTCCTCTTTTACTTGAGACATGATCAGAATTTTAAATCAAGAGTCCTGAACTGCAATACTACAAGTTCAGTTTTGAGTTTTTTAAGAAAACTGAAGAAAAGCTGAGCTGTAAGATAGAAATACTTTTAAAAGTCATCTTATTAAAAGCCCCTTCCCCCAGTTAATGCACAACTGGTTTTGTTCTGATCACCTCAGAGGGGGTAAGGTTGACATGGGTGCACATTCAAGTGCAGAGACATGAAGGGTAGCATCAGCAAACAATTAGGCTCAAGGTCTTCGTGCCACCTTTATCCTTTCAGCAACAGTATGAGAAGCTGCAATTGTACTATCAGATTCAGGTCATCAGAATGTGACAGGTTATGCCCTATCTGGGCTAGCAAGGTTTGGACAAGAATACAGCTATCTATACATTTAATACAAGTTCTTACTTCTATTTCTCAAAATGAGTGTGTATCTATATACATACACATGTATGTATATGTACTCATATATATGTATATGTACTTACATAAAAATGAATTTCTATTTATAAACTATTTTAATATTAAAACTATATTTATGCAAACACAGGTTTTTATATATGAAACAAACTTCACAGTTGAACTAATAAAATAATAAGTTACATTTTAACAATAAGTAAACCCAAACCAAAGTAATAAAAGAAAAACAAGGTTCACAGAGGAAACTTGTAACTACAGAGCAAAGTCAATATCCTATCTTTTTGTAGTACTTTAGGTTAAAGCTATGAGGACACAGGCATCTAATAGTATGTGTAAGTAACCTACACCTGCACTCATGATTCCTATATTTCTTTGCATTGTGTTTTTATTGATAACAACATATCAAGAAATTTTAAAGAATATTATAATATTTACTAATACAGATAATTTATTTTTAAATGGCTGGGCAATTTTCCCATTTCTACAGTTTTTAAAATTTTACTGGACATAATTTATTTTACATGATTTAGGGTTATCTTCACCCTTCTCATCTCCAAAGTATTATTTAGTTAATGAATCACTATACACTTTGTTTTAATACAGTTCTAACCAGCAACAGACTAGTAAAACACAAAGGAATATAAATGGATAAACACAATAGCTTGCCACCCACAAATCCAGCTGACTACTGATTTTGGAGAATGACTTCCAGCAAAAATTTTTCCTGGAATCTCCCACATCGATGCCACTTCTTCAGTACTACCCTGGTTTTGCTTTTATCCCACCCCTATGTATCACCTGCCCAGCACTTCCTTATCCAAAGAACTGCTCCCATTCCTATAAATCCACTCCATTTTCTGCTGAGTACACAGAGCTGCCTGCAATATCTGAACTTGTGTTTTCAGCCTTAGTCAGGAACAGGATTTATTAAACATAAAAATCTGAAATAAGGACAGCGAGTAAAACTGGGTATCTTTTTTTTTTTTCTTCCCACCAGTAGATGGAACAAGTATCATAGAGAAAAGCATCACAGGTAATGCTACACTAGATGCTTTCAACACGGAGGTTCTCAATTACATATTTGATCTTTCTCTCCCAGCTGTCCTTCATTCCAGGACAAAAACAACTAAGAAAGCACTTTCCTTCAAGTTTTGGTGCAAAGCAAGAGAAACCTATCAACCTTTCTCACGATTCTCCCTGTGCACACATGGCTGTGTTCTGTTTCCTCAGTTAAGTAAGTATTATGCAATAGGGGTGTGCAACTCCATGAACATGTGCAAATTTTATTTTCAGAGTAATTTACTGTGCAAGAAACCCCACAAATTTTTTCAATAGCTTCTACTAGAATTGCCAACAGCCCTCTTCATTTGTGTAAGTTACTGAAAAGTACAAATTGCAGAAAAACGCAGTGATTACGTTAGTAGTTTTGATCCTTGTTCTTTTTTAGCCATTTTAATACTTGCTTTCATGAGGTTAAACACCTGTTGTGAGAACAATATTTTTGGCTGGTAACTGAGCACAAAGAAAATATATTTTCAGCCATAATGTAAGCTCAGCTTATCTTCCAAGGTCTGAAGGCAGGAAGCTGCTTCAGCATACCTTAGTAATTCTGAAACATTAGGACTCTCCCTCCAGTTAAGCCTGTCAAGCCTAGAGAGATATTTGGGGAAAACTTTAATGAGGTAAGATGGTAATGAAAAAGAGTGAAAATGGAGCTATTTAATTACAAAGGAAGTGCTGACAAAGAACAATTTTAAAAGGCAAGGACCCGTATCTGCAGTAAACACCAAACCATCTGAAGGTGATACAGGTAATAAGGATTTTAAAAATCAGGCTGCTGAAGGTACACCTCTTGATCCCAGAAATTAATCTGTACCCACAGCTTCTTTAAGTGGACGTGAGTTAGAGAGATCTTCAGTGGAAAAACAAAAAACAAAAGAGAACCCCCAAACAACTCTTAATTACTTCAGCTCTTCTCATTATTGAACAAGTTATAAATACTAATAAATGCTGCCTAAATAGTTAGTTTTCTATTTGCTGATTAGCCTGTAAAACAGTGATCTGCAGGACAAAACATCACAGCATCTGAGGTAGCACTGAACTGAAAAATCTCTGCTTCTTTTTAGTAATGGGCACATGACATAAATAGCAACATTTTGAGCTGGTCATTGCACAAACATGTTGACTGAGATAAACAAATGAGACTAATAGTAGTCTTCATTTACAGAATACTGTTCTCCAAGTACTACTGTGCCTACTTCAAAACAAGAACACATTTTCAAACTATTTAAAAGCCTAGAAGAAGTAACAGAAGATTAAATAAAATATTAGTATCACATATGTGAAATGGTTTCATTCTGTAATAAAAGTGTCATTTTCCTTCATTCTGCACTGTCTTTGTGAATAGAAGCTTCTGAAAACCCATGAAAAAAAATTCAGTCAATACACTCAATACTCTACATGAAACCCAGCTTTCTCTTTTAAGAGACTGCATTTACAGACCCTGTCACAACAAGGTCCCTGATGTTATCAAAGCAATTTCAAGATACTTTAATCAGTGGCAAAACTCAGTAACTTGATAAGAGACAATTGGACCAGGAAGATTTTAGTAACTTGAAAGGAAGGCTATTGACTGATGTCATTTCATTTGGATGTGACTGAATCCAATTGATCTGATTTTTGCAATGCATATCTTCCCTCTGCAGCTGTCTCTATCTGATTCAGCGTACCAAGTGCAAGGAGTGACTATGTATTTCCACTTAAGGCAAAACTCTTCCTACCTCTTCTTATTATTTTGAATGAGCACATGAGGAGAGCATTTTCAAGTTCAATCTCTTTAGTCACTTGTAAGAAAAAAATATACTTAACTAAATGCCAACCCATGAATTCAACCAAATCTTGTGGCTGCTAGCATATTCATTATGTAGCTAGAAAAACAGGTAATAAAACATAATTGTAATCTGCAATGTAACAGATTGCACTTTTTTTCAGTTGAGCACTTAGATGCATTCAAGAGGAAAAAAAAAAAACAAAAAACCCCACACCTGCTTGGTATGCAACGAACAAAGATTTACAAACACAGGTATCGTATGTATGAAATCCTATCTTGCCACACATGTTTAACTTACAACAGTTTTAGCAGAAAAGGGGTGTACCAGTAGGAACTTCACAATTAAAGTTTATTGTAAGCATAAATCTTCAAAAAAACAAAAAAACCCCAAAAAAACCCCAAACCAAACCACAATGAACCACTATCCATAAATCCTGTTACACATATCTCTGCTAAATACTGGACACCTTGTTTACATTTTATCCAAATTAAGGGGAACATTGACGCATGCATACCTCAGACTCCAAGTGATTTACAAGCATCAGTGTATTCTTTAATGTTTTCTCCAAAATTCAGTACAAATTTTTCAACTTGAGAAAGTTTTCTCTCTCATTCAGGAAGTGAAATTTTTCAGACACTTGGATAATTGAATAATGATGAATAATGTAATCATCATTACATAACGAAGCTAGCTGAACTGGGATGTGGAAATAGATGTTGCCAGCAATATGTAACTGGTACATCAAATCTTCTAATATTAGAAAACAGAATTTTTTGAAATGTTTAATGAATGAATGAATGTCTAGAAACTACAATATAAATTCTAAATGTTAGGCCTAACTGCTGCCTGAAAAAAAGGTGTTGCTCCAAAAAGAAGCCTTTCATGGAGATGCAAAAAAGACATGGAGCTTTGTTTTAACACAAAACATATTTTAATGTACTAAACTACTTTTCATTCTCCTGTTTTTATGACTAAGAGTTATCTTCCTTAACATACTAAGATACGGGTCACATTTATCAATGGAACACACATAAAAATAAGCCAAATGTAACCATGTGATAAAGTCAGTAAGATAAAACACAACTAAAATCGACCAGAAACAGTGGAGCTCAGTGGCTTAATGCATCATAATGCATTTACCACATGCTTATTTTTTCTCACTTTTTATGCTGTCTTGGTTTTGAAAGTGAACAGATGGGAAGTCTTATTAAATGCATCTATCCTGACAGCAAAGTTATACATTATGTTCAATTATTTCACCCAACAAGATAGATTTAACAAGTAAAAATGTCAAAGCAACAAAAGAAAAAGGCACGAATTGAAGGACAGCATGTTTTAAAAGACCAGCTTTCACGTAATTCAGAATTAAAGCAAATTTCATACCTCTTAAACAAGTGAGATGTCATTTTCCAAATACTTCTGATGCCCTACATAATGATGTATAGGACTTGAAAAGTAAAACTTTGCTTTACAAGAAAGATATTTGGTATTTCCTCACATAGACTGCGGTTTATTTCCCCCTCAGTTTTGTTTTTATTTTGTGACAGTGAAATTAAATAAAACAGAAAATTAGGAAAGCATTTTCACTGCAGAACTAAGTTGGCCTTTAGTCACTCAAGCTTAGCCTCAGGCTATCTGCACACACAAAACCTGCTTGATTAAATAAACATGACTAGTTGGCTTAAAAACAAAACTCGGAGTTTTCCTCTGGTAAGCTAACTAGCAATGAAAATAAGGGTAAAAGAGTTTTGAGGTATCTGTAATGGCAAAAACATTCAGGCTGCTCTGAAGTAGCGTGCACCCCAGACATAACCATAGAAACACTTGCAGAGAAACCACAACTCAACCCTTGACATCAACCACTTTGTCTGCCTGACCCCAAAGCAGGCTAAAAGGGCTTCAGATTCTGTTGACGATAATAGTTAGAGAGTATGTTCCCAGTAAAATTATTTCTTGCATAAACTATATGTAATTAAGACTTAATCTATCAGCAAACAGCATAAACTCAATAAAAATGTTTACACTGTACGTATTACACAATTTCTGAGTACTGTCACTCACTGTGACTGTTCCTGTTACTGTGAAAATAGTGTACTCAAGTACTATATAAACATACTAACACACCATTAATCTTTCAGATCAAATTTTAAATTGGAAATAAAAATCTAAGCTTCTTTCAAATACTGGTGTGTTCAATTGCTTAATATCGCTACTATTATGTGGATATGTTGTTAAAAATACTATTATTAGCACAGTTATATAATACAATAAATTCAATTGTAAGATTTATTTCATTTAAAATGTGAAAAATGGAGTTTTTAATTAAAAAATGATGGAAAGTATATTTTTTCCATTTCAGTATATTAAAGAAATTGTAAAGTTGTTTGTTATTATTATTATTATCATCACTATTATTCTTTTGATTAGTTGCAAAGTCACTGAAAAGCATGGTTTTTACAGTGCTATTTATGAAAATGCAGGCCTAAGCTGCTAAGTTAGCCATCAGCTATTGATTAGTTTATTGGTATCTGTGAAGCATTTAGAACCTCCTGTGTAACAGCAATATTTTAAAAACTAAGCATGACTAGTAGAGTACCATAAAATAAGTCAAAGTAGGAGTTGTAGTTTCCCACTCAGCTGCTTTATCAAGCAAATATCTAATAATAAATGTGAGCTGTCCTGCTATAGGTCACAAGTTTCGTGTATTAGTGTACTCAGTGTAAAACACAGATTCAGGGCTAACGTGTATTTTTTCTTCCTTCTTAAAGTAATTTTTTCTTCAAGATACTCAGAGGGTTTTTTCCTCCCAAAACTTGCACTCCTAGAGATTTTAAACCTGTAACAGTTCTCCTGTGAGCGATTCAAGTCTCCACAGCATTACATGGAAGCTCTTAATCAAGCTGCTTTGTATCATAGCCCAGGTGAAAAGCTGTGATGCACTTGCTGCTAAGACTGAGAAATGCAGAAATCAATTAAGACTAGGTTTTATTTGTAACTGAGATTGGGAAAGATTAATGGCCCTACTGAAACTTTATTGCTTATTGGAACATTGTGTCCAGAGAACAAAGGGAGGTATAAGTAGTCTTATCACTGTTACTGTTTAAAAACTGCAGAAATATTTACTACTTCTTCATAAGACCACAAAAGGCTGTATGAGGGCTTTGGAACAGGGAAAACCTTGGCTTGTCAAAGTTAACTGCCACAAAGAATGCTGCAGACAGCTGTCACAAAAGGGAGGGTCACCAAGAGAGAGCGAGATAATTTTTACAGAAAAATTTACTTGGAGAAGCACATTATCCCATTGTACAGAAAATGAGGAAATCCAGCAGGTCTGTCTGGGTAAGCAAGAAGCTTGTTACTGAACCAAACTTGCAAAATGCGTGTGGGTAAAATTCAGAACGCAAAACCCCAGATGGATTCAATGAGAAACAAAGTAGTTCTACAAGAATGTTAGCAGTGAAAGGAAGTTCAGAGAAAATATGGATTGGATTTCAACTAAAAGCAGAAGGGGCTGAGGGACTCAATGTCTTTGTGCTCAATGCCTCAGTCTGCACAGTGAAAACTCACCCTTAGACTTCCATGCCTCCCTATGTGACATGGGAAAGAGAAGGACAGTCAGCAGCAGGAAAGCAGTTAGTCAGGGTCTACTCCATTTGAATATAAATTCAATCCATGGGGATTATACAATGATTACAAGCAATATGAAATTTGTTTCCCAGCCCCCTTATAGACAGCATCTGTTTATCTGCAAATACTAGATTCCTAAGTGGTGTCCAAGTCTGACTTATAATAAGTCTTCTTGTGCACAAATAATACTGTGCCCCTGATTCCATCCTAAAATTCAATGGTATTTTTAACAATAAAGGCTTGCTCTTTGAGCAAAACTTGAGTCCGTATTTTACTGAAACATAGATACTCTAAACGTTTCACCAAATAAAAGGTAGGAAAGTTTATGTGGGTAAGTTTTTTAACTGTGAGCATATCTAAAGCATATTTGTAGCCATCAAAATTAAAAAAACAAACAAAACAAAACAGCAAACAAAAAACCAAACCACAAACAGAAAATTAGTATTATTCACATATATTTGCAACACCACAATTAAAAAGAAAAACAAACAAAACCAAAAAGAAACCCACAAAATTTACACATTAATGGCTTAAAGACAAAGTTCCCAGATATGTTTACAAAAAAAATATAAAGTCAGAAAAGTACACAAAATGCAACACATTCAGTTGCACAGTACATATATATCCCTGTATTTTAAAATACACATCTTAACATGGGACCATATTTTTCCCAATGCCAGAAAGTTTTTCAAAATGATTGATACATATAGAAAGGCTGGAAAGATGTGTTTCAGAAAAATATTTGCTTAACTCACAAGGCAAACATTTAATATTTCAATAACATTTCATAACTTATTTTCAGTCTTCATTTTTGAAACTTATTAAAACAAAAATGACAGGTCTCTAAGTGGAGAGGGACTAAGAATAGAATGAATCTGCAATACACAAGCCCAGGAAATATGTTTTTTTTTTTAAACTAGTTCTGGAGCACGTAATATTTAGCAATATTTTTTTTTCAAATGAAGCCAGACGCTAACCACATTTATAAACAACAGATAGACTTACATTTATAGCATAATCAAGCTATAAACAAAATGCATCATACAGCACTTTCACATTTCATACATAAATGTTAAAAGCAATGACAGTCTAGATCTATGATATAAAAAAAATGCTAATTAATAGCATTTAAGACAACGCCAGAAGTTTGATAAGTGTGTAAAGAAGATGCTCTATTTGTAGAACTCTGTGGTAATATATAAATAATTTCCAAGAGAATTAAAAAAATCAATGAAATAATACCATGATGCACACTGTCACATTTAGCTAAGATTTTTCTCAAATACTATAAAAAGGGCCCTCACTAAAATTATTTCATTATGACAAAACTGGAATAGAGTTTTGCAAATTTTTTGCAATGTTGTTAACACGTAAATGTAGTCTTGTATATTACTTTCAGCAGGTATCTTACAACATAGTGTAGACGAAACATGAAGTGTTGTTTCTTGGTTTCTTTAAACTGAATCAAAAGATGCGATAACTTATTTAGATAGGAAAACAGTATTTTATTTATAGTATATATTCTCATGATATCAGATATTGACAGTAAAATCTGCATGAAACAAACCTGTGCCTCAATCCTATGCTATTCTGAGTGTAAATCAAATTATTTTTCAATTCTATCAGTTTATTAAACTTTTGTTACTGCTGTCATTGGGCACATTCAGCCAGACCTATTCCACAGCACAGTTGCCTCTGCAAAATATCAACAAACTCAGCATTTAGTTCAGGCACAAATGAAATGGTTTTTAAAAGCAATTAGTAACAGCCTTAAGTGTATTTCAAACAATGCATCTGTATAAATTTCGCTCTTCAGAACACAGAGGAGAAAAACATGAAATAAAAGAAGACTGCAAGTCATTCTGCATGACTTTAGGACTACAGATATTTGACCTTTTGCCTTATTAATGGTCAGGGTCACTCTGAAATGCTCTTGTACCTCTCCTATTGCTTTTCATTACCTTTTTCCTTTTGAAAAGATCAAAGGATGTGAATGTATCAACCCATTAGATATATAAAATGTAGAAATAATAGATTTGAAGAAACTTAAGAATTTCACTTCAAGAAAATTGCAAAGTGCTTGAATCTGTGAATGCAGTTAACCAATTTCTGCAATCTTTCCTTTTCCACTTATTTTTGGAGATCAGAAGAAAATGAAAATATTCCAAATGAGCCCTTGACTATTCTATCTGTTTTCTAGTTAAATGGTCAATATACATGAAAGACAGCACGTAACAAAAGAAAATACATATAACTTAAACCATGAAATTTCATCCAAAAATCCTTGTTTTTGAAGGGTTACTAATCAATATATATTTAACAACAATTCAACATTTTCCTGCATTTAGAATAAAGTGTTTCTAAGCATGCAAAATGCAAACATTGTAACTGTAATTATATAAGCAATGTTAATTATGACTTAGTACTGTTTTTTCATTAATGCTTGGTGGTGGGTTTGTTTGTTTGTTTTAGATAAATAATTCCTTGTTCAGTTCTTGTTCAGTTAGGAGCTTTACTAATATTTGATTAATCAATAAAAAAATTCAACCACCTTCATCTATTTGGTGTACTTGTATTAGAGTTTTCTATACATCATAATGATGTATATTAACATAAACACCTTAGAGGCCGCTTTATCTAGTTTGTGTTCTGTGCGTCTCAACTTCTTAAGTAATTTTGACAGAAGCTGTGTTAAAGAACAGTTTTGGTCCTATGAACTTGTTGATGCTCACATGCACCACCAGGAAGCTAACAGGAAGGAAAAAAACCCACCAAAACACTTTGAAGAAGGACTGGAGATGACAAAGGTTTTCTAGCCATGTATCCAGTATTTTCAAAATATTGTATCGGTGTCAAAGAACAATTTCACAATCATAACAAATATATATCTTCTGACATCTATACCAATAAAAAAAAAGAAAAATTTACCAAGATGCCATTTTCTAGTCACTCACTCCCCAGCTCAGTTTCACTGATGCGTCTTGGCCACATCAAACCTCCCTTTTCCACACAGGCTTCATATCCACAGCTCCTTCTCCTCAGCTCTTTAAACAGTTTTGGTATCTCCCCTCCTCCACCCACCATCCACATAGTTTTCCTTTTCCAGTGTCTTTTTCTAACCAGTCCAACTTCCTTCTTTCAAGTCCTGGAACTTGAAAAGTCTGGATTTTGCTGCCTCTCGACATAAGCTTACTACCATCTGTCGATTCTATTTCTGTACATTTACCATTCAAATTCACATCCCTCCCCAGACCATCACCCTCAGTCCCATCATGATCTTCTTAACTGGCTTAGTATCAGCCTTTCTGCCCAGACAACCCACAGGTCATCTGTCTGTAACCCAAAGTACTTTTTCAAACAGTACATCTGCAATCTGCATGTCTTTGGCTTAGATTTACTGAGGAAAGTAGACGTAGTAACAGTACAAAAGCTAGATGAATGAAAAACTGTCTGTTGATTCAGAACAGTACACACTAGTGAACCAAGGAAAAAAAAAAAACAAAAACAAAACCAAAACCACAAAACAAACAAACAACAAACAAACAACAAAACAAAACAAAAACACAAAACCAACAAACCATCCCACAATTATTAAAAATCCTGAGATGACAATGGAGAATCTGAAGAGGGCAATTCAGTACAGATCAGAATACATACACATTACCAATGACTCCCTGATAAGCAACGATTCATTAGCACTGAGTGTGATACTTGTACTAAAGCTTAGCCTAGCAACAAGCTAGTCCTCATCACAGGTGAATACGTTAATTGCTCTGTATTCTTTGAGTTATGTACATCCTACTCGCATCTCTCTGTGAATGAGCAGAGTTACACACCTGCCCACATTCACTGTCCCATTCTACTCTTCTCATCTAGCATAGTGCTTGTTCACTCTGCATCTGAATCAGACAGACCTCAAATTACCAGACATTGACACCATTGTTGAACTTTTTGTTCTCAATCCACATTTCTTTTCAAGTCCTGTTCCATCCTAGCTGGGGAAAGATTGTTTACAAAGTCATGTAGTGGCAGGAGGAGGGGCAACAGTTTTAAACTTGAGCAGGGCAGACTTAGATTAGACATTAGGAGGAAGTTCTTTACTATGAGGGTGGTGAAACACTGGGACAGGCTCCACAGAGAGGTGGTGGAGGCCCCACCCCTGGAGACATTCAAGTCAGGCTTCATGGGGCTCTGAACACAATCTGATCTAGTCAGGGATGTCCCTGCTTACAGTACCAGGGGTTGGACTAGATGACCTTTTGAGGTCCCTTCCAACTCAAAGCATTCTACATCCTATTATGAACTGCAGAGACAAGCATGCTCAGATGGCCCAAAGCACACTCAAAGCAGAGCAGACTACAAAAGATCTAAAAATTGCTGCACCATAACTCCAGTAGTTACGAGGAAACTACTCCTCTCACAATATTCTTCAAGATTTCACAATTTTCCAGATTTCATCAACCTGACATAGATGTATTTCTTCCCGGTCCTTTGGAAAGAAACTGACATCTTTGCCAAAATTCAATTTATTGATCAGAGACTTCAATATACTTTTCTTCTTAAAGGTCTATATGTTTGTGTTGGAGGGATACCTGGACAAGACAATATACTTGCCCAAATCTCAGACTAAGAAATTTGTGTGAACATCCAGATTAATAAAGATATACAAGAGATATGGATGAATTTGAATCCAAGTGGTGACACTTTTTTGGTCCGATACTGCAATTATTACCACTGCCTAGCATATATAACTTTCATCTGCACCAATGCCTGTTAAAAACCTTCAGAGTAACATTTGCTAAATTTCACTCATGGACATTTTGTTTCATCACTATACCTCCTTTCACTGCCTGTACATCAGCATTTCATAATACAATTATTATATATAATATGCATGATTCTTGATGGAGTGGTTAAGCCTTCACTATGTCAGAAACAAAAATAACAGTATGAATTTGAAATAAATCAATTGAAACTAACAGTCTAAAGGAACCAAACTTTCATAAGAAATGCTTCTGAAAAAAAAGTAATCAAACAATAACTTTTAGCTCATTCAGCAATGACTTTTCTAATGAATACCAAATTTTTTTTCCCTTGTTGACCAAAACAGACACACAGAAAGCCCCAAACATGATGACCAACAGAAGCTGAAACTTTATTTTTCCTAATGCTCTGGTGCACAAAACAGAAGGAATTATCTGTTTAAACTATGCACATGTTACATATGTCTTACAAAATATCAAAATGAAGTGTTACTCCAAAACCATTCCCATTTCTGGACCTGGCAGAGAACATTAAATATACTGAAGCTACTGAAAAAGGCAACAATATTTAAGTGCAAACAACAGTTTTTAATTTTCTTCAATTAGCTTCTTTCATATATGCAATAAGCTCATTGTCAATTGATAAATTTATAAATTTGCTTAAGGTGACAAGAGCTACGTTTTGAACCCTAGCACTTTAATTTATAAACCCCACCAGCTTCACATAAACATTCTGACATATTTATCAATGTACTTCAAAAATAGATTTATCTATAGTGAAAATACTGTGCTGCTTAATTTCAGAATTTCATCCATCTTCATTACTAAAAGGGTTAATTATCACTTCAAACACATGGTTTAATATAAAATTTAAATGCAAAAATGAAAGGAGAATGGAAATTTTTCTGAAACATCTCATGGAGTAGTGAAATTAGTTTTCAATTAAATACTAAGGTATTTTCATAATTGGAATGAGACACTAAGACATTTAAATAGAACTAAGTACAAACACTATTAACTGAAGTTTCACGATTAAGGTTTCAGGTCTTTTAAAAATATCCTATGTTTTTTCTATGGTAACCAGGAACAACTGAAAAAAGGAAAGATATTTAGGTATCAAGTATTATATACTGTAAACTTAATGCACATTTCCTTTCCCACAAGATGCAAAGCATATACTGCTATAAATATTGAGCAATCAAAGGAGCCAACACAAGCTAATGATTTTAAGGTGCCACTTTCTCAGGAGAAGCACGTGAAGGAAATGATAGTGAACAGGGACACAGGGCACACATAACACTATTTGCTATTGCTTACATTGACCACACCAAATACAGGTGTGCACACAGACATCAACAGTCTATATACAGATATGAGAAACTATCTACAGGGTGAAAAAGAGGCCACGATAGTTTTGGTTCTAGATTAGAAATTAATGGCCAACTTGCACAAACTGCTCAAGAACTAGGATCTGTATCAGAAAAAAACCCTCACCGTTACTACTCTTCTGTCACTACACAGAAAGCCAGCAACTGCAAAATCTGCATCTCCCCAATCCCTTTTGTGAAGTACCCCACTACCCACCGAAGGGGATTCAAAGGATAACTTACAGGCTGACAATCGTCCTTGTCCTCACGTTCTCCATCCTTCAGGAAAGGGACATTTTCCTTGTAGTAGCATACCTAGTACTACAAAATCTTCCTTCGTAGCTAGGACGAGTGTGGCGTTTTAGCTATGATGTTATTTATTATTTTCTGTGGTTGAAAGGAATTACTAAACAGCCTTCCACAGCTGAGTTTTGGTAGTTTGTGTGTGTGTACACCTCAGTTCACTGCTAGGTTAGATGATATAGCTCTTTTAATGCTATTTAACAGGTGTTCACTGAAAACTATAGTTAGATGGGGTGATATGCTAAAGCAATGAATTTGGCAAAGGCCCTTTTCAAAGAGAGCAGAGGAAGGTGTTGGAAGTGTGGATGTCTAACATAGTGGAACCATCCACTTAGAGATAAAACTTCCACGGAAAACTGTAAGCATTACCACTGGAGGTTTTCCAGCATGTTGCTTAATGAAGTAACCTTCTAAACTACAAACTAAAATCTCCAACTATGACATGGTTTTCCCAAGACATGTTTTTAATATGGAAAATAATTAAATACTTTCTCATCCTTAAGTAGTGTCCTTAATGACTCACTGTATTGACTACAGGGAGATACTTCTTTTGTAAAAAATGAAATTTTGCCTGTAATACAAAATAGAAGATTTAAAAAAAAAAAACAAAAAAACTTTAATGGACAATATATATGCTTTTTCCCCTCCACTCAGCTCCTCAGTACAAAAAAGACAGTAGATATTGGGGCGAGTCCAGCAAAGGGACCACAGAGTTGATTTAAGGGACCCTGGAGTAACTTTACAAGGAGATGCTGAAAGAACTGGGATTATTTAGTCTGGAAAAAAGGCAGCTGAGTGGGAATCTTCTCAGTGTGTATAACAACCTGATGGGGAAGAGGAAGACACAGCCAGACATCTCAGCGGTGCCCAATGAAAGGACAAGAGGTAATAGACAAAATCTGAAAGAAAGGAATTATTTTTTAAATGTAAGAATATTTTTCTTACTGTGATGAGAGACAAACAACAGGACACATTGCCCAGAGAAGTTATAGAGACTCCATCCTTGGAGATACTCAAAACCCAACTAGACACAGCCATTGAGTAACATGCTCTATCTGACCTTATTTTGAGTAAGACGCGTGGGAACTAGACCAGCTCTAGAGGTCTCTTCCAATCTCAACTACTCTGTGATTCTGCTTTTCATAAAACCAGAAATGGTTTAAACAAGCCTCTTAGCACTAAAGAAATTTGAAGTCCTGCAGTTTACTCATTGTTCTTTAATGTGAAAAACTAAGATTACCACTGGAGTTTTAAAAGCCCGCTGGTTTTCTTATCTCTTTTTCACAGCAAGTGTTATTAAAAGAAATGTCAGGAGGTACCAGCAGATGACAGACTACTCTTATGCAAATTAAAACAAATTTTACTAAGACTAGTTACAAAGTAACAGTATTTTTTTCATTTGCTCTACATTTTAAGACATTAAATTGCTGCTTTCCCACTTTTTTACATAGCAGTACTTGCACAATCTCTCAAAAATGTCAAAAACCTTCAATTAGATTGATTCACATCACACAATTAGACTACTAAAACTAACACTATTGATGCAAACCTAAAATCTTAAGAGATGTTACCTCTACTTTCAAAAAAAAATACATTTTAAGTATTTTTTTTTTTAATTCAAAAGCATTTCTTAACACTCCTCCACAGACGCATACATAGCCAGTTAGTCCTTTATCAAGCAAGGAAAGTCTAAAAGTTGCTCTTTTTTCCTGTTATTTATTACAAAATGGTCTTCAATACTGAAACAGTTTTATAAATAAGGTTATCTCTGCCACAATTTCTCAACTGTTATTGAATACGTTTGTTATTCTTTCTGAACACCTTAAAATATCGGCACTGAGAAGAACTAGTTGATTTTTTTTTAGTCAGATTTTTTGCCATCCTCAAATAATACCATCTTTCCTTTTCTCAGCTTCCGCATCATCAAATGGTAGTGCAAAATACACACCGTCAGGAAGTTATGACCCCAACAATTTCTACATTGGATTCATTCTAGCTTATATGTGAAATTTGAGATCTTTGGTTCACTATTTCAAGGTTACAGAATCTGAAATCTGATTTCCTCTCTATTCATTAATCATTTACATTCCTCTCTGTCTGCTTACCTCTTTTGTCCTATTTTCTCTTCTCATTTTCCCCAAAACTCCCTGTTGAGCAGCATTTCCATATCTTTCACCTTTTTCTCAAAATAATTAATTTAAATAGAAATATAATTAAAATATGCTAAATGTCTCAAAATCTGATGATGGTCTCAAAAATTGCTCTGGTTTTGCACAGATTCTTGCTATTAAACCAGCTATGTATTCTGTTGCACCTACTTAATGTCTAGTTCAATAAATATTTATAATAAAACACATTTCACTTCCAAAAAATTCTTCCATACACACCCTCATGTAGTCTGAGGTTCTATATACAAGGTAGAGGACAGCCAATTCAGAAATGCATATAGACTCTGTTACCTCAAAAATGGCCCTACAAAGGAAATGACAGCCAAAGTCACAGTTTCAATGGATTTCACAAATTCATAAAGACCAAGTTTAGAGATATTTTTAATTTTAATTGCCTTCCAGCAGGCATAAATCACAATTCTGTGCTCCCATTTCATTGTGCTAATCAGCAAGCTCACCATTGGATGCAAAAACATAGGCAGCCACCTCATCCACTGTCTTTTATGTTTTATTCACCCGGACTGCTGAGCAAAGATGGAAATATTTAAATAAGAAGCGTATATCACAAGGTCCAAAGAGGCTTCCGTTTTGAGGCCTGGGAAGTCTCAGTACAGACATACTCCTTTCCTATTTCCCTAGCTGGCAACATCAGCACTAGGCATAATTCATCTCTGATTTTTAGTTAGAAGAATCCTTTAGAAAGCTCTTCATATCTGAGATTTTTTAAACTGAAGGATAAATCTTGGCTGCAGTTACACTAAAGTGTGCATTTTTACTCATACAAAATTTTCTTCCCAAATTATGATCAAGTTTCTGCTATGCAATTTTGGTACTGCTATTGCTGGCTTTTATTGCTGTATTAAATTGTTAGCAAACAGCTAAAGGCTGCCAAAACAATTTCATCACTTCTATTTAATCTTTAATAGCCTTTTGTAAGAAACAGCTCTGAAATTATTTTATAGGTATTACAGTCAAATAAATGTACACAAACTATTGTTTAGGTTACTACCATTATGATTTTTACCATTATTTTAGCCTTTATTAGGACATTATTTTTTAGAATTTACTAAGGTAGGTATCAGTTCACTACTATCACTGAATTATATGTGAATTAACTTCTGTCTTCTGAAGCTAAATCTGAGCAATACTTCAACTTTTAAGTATCAGTACTGTATTTACCTTCAGCTATCACTACTATTTCAGCTCCCTCTCTGAAACACAAACAATTAATCAAAACAGTTTTAGCATGTGCAGGATACTGAAGCTTTCATAAAGTCCTGAAGGTGCTATCAGATGCCACACAGTTTTCACAAGACACATCCTACCCTTAGAACCCAGTTCTGTATGATAGCATTCAGGAAAAGTAGGGACTTAGTTGTCCATGTTCACTTTTATCTACAAACATTTAAAATTACATATGTAATTTTGGGGTTTCACTTCAATCGAACAAACTGAGGTTCTTTGCCAAGAACTTAAGGTTATTTTGAATTTGTCAAAGCCAGCATGCCTTCTTGGCCAGCCAATAAATAATGTGACAGAAAACATGCTCCAACATATAGTTTCTCTCAGGTAAGTTACTGTACAACTGAAACTGTTTATTTTCAGTGACTCCAAACTAAAATATTTAATTCATATTTAGATGCCCTCTCAGGGAAACACAAGGACTTAAAAGAACAGCAACTATCGACATTAAACCTGGATGGGAAAAGGATAAAATAAATGAAGTGCCAAGAAAACTTCATACATCCTTAAAAAAAAAAAAAAAAAAAAAAAAAAAGCAAAAGCTGTGTTTTTCAAAGATAAAATCATACACTGTGCTAGAAACAAGCAAGGCTTTTCATCAGTTCTGAAACAGGACATTGAAAGCTGCCAAAGGAAGCACAAACCACAATTCAGAAAAGTAATTTTTCTGTCCAGACATTTTTATATTTATTACTTTAGATGCAGACAAGCTCCTGTAGAACATCAATGGGTAGCAGCTTTCTGTTTTCTCACTCCATAAAAATTTAGCCTTTTCCAAGTGACAAGTGCTGACCTTTCAGTGTACTATGTCTGCTCATGCTTTGGTCCCTTCCACAATTTCTTCTAGTAATATACATCAAAAATGACAAGCAGAAATAAGTGTACTACTGCGTGTGCTCTGCTGTATAACTGATGCGTAAGGTCTCTGTGATTGCTAATTAGAAAGGATGTTTTACTGAATTATCATACTTAATAAGCAATCACTGCAAAGCAACAGCATAAATTAATCTTACAGAACAAGGTGTTCAGTATTGAAGAGATATACATACATTTCCTTTCCTCCCAAACTGGTAAAACCCATTGTCAGAAATAATGTCTATCTAGAAGGGCTTTGGTTTTTAAAGAGAATGGAGATTTCTGTATTAAGATTTAAATACTTGGCCACTCTTCCTCTACTTTCCTAACTTAACTTTTGTTTCTTTTAAAAAGAAAATGGAAAGTCAGCAAAACAAAATGTCACCATTAAATCATTTCACAGCATTTTGTGTCAGAAATGTAATGGAAAATGTGCACATCTTTGGAAAGGTTACTGTTCTTCCAGAATACCTTTTCACTTGGTTCAGGGCTCATCCCTCTACTTAAGTATGCAGGCACTACTGATTGTTGTTCTCCCTGGGCTTAATTTGGCAGTTGAAGGATTGTGGCATTTTCAGGAAATCACAGTGCAGTGACTTTAGTGGTTATCCAGCTAAATGTGATGCTATGATTTAGAACAATCATTGTTTATGTGCAATGGTAAAAGTCAGTTACTACAACACATTCCAATGTCAGTTTATACTTTACTGTGTATTTCCCTAATATGGCATCACATCAGATCTCAAAGTCAGAATTAAAGGGATTTATTGTTCCTCAACAGTAAGTACACACGCAATACAATAGCATTATTATACTTCAAGAACCACAAATTAATTTACACTTGACCTTTGCATTCTTGCTGCTAAAAGCTTTTAGAAATTCTTGAAAAAAAACTTTTTTTTTCTTGCATATCGTTTGCACAGCCTTTTTTCTCAGAATTAAGTGAAGTTCCTAGGCCTTCCTCAAGACGAAGTCAGAGAGAGCTTAAAAATTCAGCTGTAAACCTTATTCAACACAGCATGGCAAAATTCTCAAATTGCATGTTTCTCATGTCCACAAGACAGTCAATATCTGAAGAATATTTTTTCAAATTACAAGATTTAACAATAAAAACGACACTTTAAGGAAAAAAGAAAGTATTAAAAAATCTATTCAACAGTAAGTGTTTAGAAAAAAAATTTGAAGAAGAATGAGGTCGTTACAAGGTAGTTAAGTGCTACCCAAAACATCCAGTGATACTGAATTAATGAGAAAATATTACAGTGAGTTAATACAGAATCTTGGTTTTGGCATTTTAAATGACCTGAAGGAAATCAAATACAAAAATGTAATTTCATTCAGATAAGCATGTAAAGGAATCACATGAAGCATAAGTAATAATAAGAATCTCAACTGTTATAACAGAGATGTCAGTTTTGTAATTGTAAGTCAAAGCAAAATCTAAATCTAGCCTTGGATATGGTACTGATGACAAACATTTAAAACAAAAAAGTAATTAGAATAAAATACAAACCTTGGAAATCATATAAAGGAAAAGAATGAAATTAATAATAAGGCAGAAAAATAAGTGAAAATTCTCTTTTACTAATTCCTAATCTTTGCTTACAGAAAAACAAAAAAAAACCAAAACAGTAAACAAAAAAAAAAAACACCAACCCCCCAAAAAAACCCAACCAAACAAAAAAAAAAATAAAAACAAACCAAACCTTTAGTAAATAACTCTGTAACTTCAATGGTCACACCAATAGGGAGTGAAAGTGAGACAAGTGACAGCAGACAAAATGAGAAAAACCTAGTTGATATCAAAGTTATGCTGAAGTACAGAAACAATGACCTGTAAAAAACCCTACAACTCTATTTTTTTTCCTGAAAAAACAACAATATTCTATAAAAAGATTAATAATACCTTTCACCATTCTCAAATTATCTGTTTAGATGTTATTTTGTTTCAGCTACCTCAAAATAAAGTTTAATAATAAAAATGAACTTCTTTAACATACATGGCAAAAAAGAAATCTTTACTAAATATATCATAACCCTGAAGAGGCATGATGAGAAGAGTTTTCTTTTCATTTTTCATTTTTTTTATATTTTTAGAAGTATGTTCCCCAGTAAGTACCTCGAAAATATCTCAGGCTATAGAACTATTAAGATAATAAGAACAATAATATCGGATATATATGCAATTATCTACAATTTCTTATGTAATACTACCATATGTAAAATTCCTGATTTAGACCCAAGTTGCATACAAGTTCGCTCCATGCATTTTATAATAACTCGTGCTCCATGTCATTTTATCATGTGAAGAATAACCATTGTCAATGCTGAGAAAAGTGACTCAAAATCCTTAAGCTCCCTGTACTGTGAACTGCTTTTCACATACAGGCTTCTTTGGTAATGTAAAACATGCTCTCACATTACTCCAAGATTGTTTTGAACAGTATAGATGAAGTTTTGCACCCAAACCTCAGGCCTTTTACTATCAAAACTCCACACTGATTAAGTACAGATCAAAGACTTAGGTAAGTATTGGGCAGCAGTAACAAAAGTGAGGAAAAAAACACATTTCACAGTAGGAATCACTACTTTGCATATTAAGATTTCTTATTCAAATAGCCCATAATTTACATTATGGTTCTGCAGACAGACATTTAATTCAGAAAACTGACAGCACAGATGCTCATTTGACACGAATTGTGACAAGTCAAACTTGATACTGCAACATAGCATTTAACTATTTATTGTCTCCTGTGGTCTTATACCACATTGTTTTCATATCTGAACACCAATATTCTCAGGTTATAAATTTTGTGAGTATAAATTTTAGTTTCATGGCTTCTGTAGCAATGGCTCATCATTACAATGGAAACTAACTGAATTGATAAAGAATCTGACATTTGTTTTCTGAGCATCCTACACTATGAAATGCTCTAATGTGATAACCTGGCTGCACTGAAAGTGACTGAAGCAGTTTGGCCAGAACTATGGAGTATCTGACACATTTAAACACTGACTGAATTGAATTATTTGATGTGATTTTGATATTGTAAGAAAAAAATCCTAAGAATGTCCACATAAAGAAGAAGCTACTGACCCCATCAAGATAGACATTTTTGCAGCCACAACTTATTACTGGCAATCAGACTGGGAAATATTTTGATACATCAGCAGCCTCCCCTCTGCCATCACAGGTAATATGATTTCATATTCTCCACATCTTGTTTCAATAAAGCAATTTTATCTTCTGAAGATGTAGCTCAGTAGGTGACTGCTTTACCTAAAGAACTCACTCATTACTTATAGCAAAGATTATGAGGATATCCTCAGCATTACATTTATTTTATAAATTCTTCTGAATCCTAGGAGTTATAGAAGACAGAACAGTGGAGAGGTGTCTGATGCCTGTATTTTTAAGGCAGCCAAAAATATAATACTTAAATCCTGACACACATAGATGTTTTGGGAATAGATAATAACTGCCAAATACAGTTTCAAGTTGTCATGTACAAATCCATGACTGCAGAATAGACTTGATCAAGCAACTGTAACAGAAGGCGATAAAATGATAACTATATTCTTTAAAGATCACTGATCAAAAAAAGGTAAAAACACTAGTTGTTAGTAGAAACAAAGTAACCCTGTCAAAGATACTGCTTGGAACTCTTATTTATAAGTGGTTATATTGTTATAAACTTCTAATGTTCATGACAGATCAACAGAGTTAATGTATCAACACCAAGAACCTCTGACAAATGAATACGTAAACCAAATGTACCTGAAGAGTTCATAAATCTCTACTGTTCAAAAAGGTTCTACAGACTTAGAAAGTCCAGTATACAAGAACAGGGGAGTCATTGGTCTACAATCATAAAAAGATCTAACGTTGAACTTCGAGGAGGTTTGATTGATAAGTCACTAAGCAGTCCAGAAACGAAAAAAATTCTTGAGATGCACACAACACTCCTCAAACAACCCCAACCACTTGATAAGAGGTACACTAATAAACCTTGCCAAAATAATACTCCAACAGGGTTTTAGAACTTTCATAACACTAAAGAGAGACAAAAATGCTTTTTCTCTTCCTTTCTAGATACTTTAAATAATTGCACTTCTTCACAATATTTTAGCAGGAAATGCCATTAAATACAACAAAAAACAAACAAACACACAAAACAACACAAAAAAAAAAAAACACCAAACCACAAAACATCAAACAATTCAGATAAATACTACACTTTTCCTGGAAAAAAAAAAAAAATAAAAATCCTTTGTTGTATCTGCCCTTGACCAGAAAGCACAGGTAGGCAGAATACCTATGATGATGCAGTATTGGTTCTCATTTTTAATACTAAGCTTTACACAAAAATAACATTAGATGTCCTGTGTATATTTTCCAACCTGGCTCTCCCAGTTTTGATAATGCAGAATTGAATTGAAACAAGTCTTTCAAATAGGGTATATCTCCAAAATTTCAGTTTTGGGTCCCCTCCCATACACAATACCTCTAAGATAGTTCCTTCCAGATCATACAGTATCAGGAAGCAAAACAGACGGAACACAAAATCAGTATCTGAAGACTGGAGCTTCTATTCTTTAGATGGCTTAAATTTCTGTTAGGAGTTAAGCAGTGAAATAATGTGGGAGAAAAAAATCTGGGCAATTTTTTAGTTTTAATAATTCAGATTCTCCTGTCTCATTTCAGGAAAACAGACACATGTACTAAAGAAATCCTTTAGGTACCAGGCAAATAGACTGGTTCTTAACTAACAGAAGCTTCAAGAGTCTGCCATGGACATTTTGCAGTACTTCAAATGCCCCAGGCACGTGTAGCTTTAGGTAGCAAATGCAAATATGCCTAGCACTCTGCTTCTTGAGAAGCCCTAACACAAGTACGAGTCTTGCTACCAGATCTATCCCTGACTTTTAGGTACCTTGCAAGAGAGCTTCAAAATGCCTACAACTTTTTTGAATGCCTGCCCTAGTACACAAAGTTTCTGAAAATGAAAAATCTGTCATATTTTACAGTACAGTGCAATGCAGCATAGGTATTTCAGTTTGAGTGAAGCCCTCTGTGGACAAAAAATGTGCATTTGTCATTATATGTAGTATGCTGCAGTCTAGCATAAAAAGAAACTTTTTAGAAGGCAATAAAATGAGGTAAATGGCAGGAAAAAAATTACCTAGACGGTAACTTAAGCAATGAGAAAAGTTAATTTGCAGAATTAACCCATGTAAATTATATAGCAGAAATGAACTATACAACTGAACGTTAAGTTTCCTTTCATTCAAGTAGTTCATTCCAATAATATAATGCATTTGTAATCCTCCATGAAGCAGAAGATTGTTGCAAGTTGTGGCTGAATTAACTAACATTTTCCTTGTGATTTATCTCCACATTAGCATCCTTAAACTTCTAAAATTACTGTAAATCACAGACTTTCAATTACTATGATGGATGGTTAATTTTGTTGCAGTGTACTTAAAGGAATTAATAATTAATGCGCTTGTTGTGGAATAAACTTCATCTCACGCAGAGCTTCAAAACTAGCAACTAAAAGATGATGGAGAAATCCTTAACTGGAAGGCTGGCATGCTCCTCTGTGTGGAAATGTAAGAAACAAATATGCAGAGAACAAACTATGCAAGACATGCTATTAAGTAAATATGGTGAGTAACAGTTTTAGAGAGAAAACTTCCAGAGGATTTACAGGAGTCTGTCTAGAGCATGCTTTCTGCCAAAACCAGAATTCAAGTAGATTGCTTTGTGCAGCTAAGGACTCAATCCTTTACAGAGTATCAGTCGCTATCTGAAGTTTGATATGTACCTTTTTAACACCAGAATGACAGATGTTGCATGTATTTTAAAGATTTTCAGTTACAGTATGATCTGATGACTCAAAGTTATTCAAACCTTATAGTCAATTTTACTCAGAGTTTTTTTCTTTATTAAGTAGGACACCGCATATGGTTTTTTCTTCCTCACTTCCTCCTATACCTCACCTTCCCCTTTCAGGCCTGCACAGTGATTACATGTGCAGAACATTACAGTTGCTTGAAACGGGAGACTTAGTATATTGGGAAAAATAAATACTTTCATATGTAGATGATTTCCTAGTAAACATCTGCATTAAAAATAAATACTAGTTAAATACTTAATAATTTGTTTTGCATCACATTCGTTGAATACTTCATAACTAGCATTCCAATCCATAAAAGTCTGTTCTATATTCTTTCAAATGCATGGCTTTATTCTACTTTACCGTCTCTGCAATTGTCAAGTAATAATTTTGCTTCAGTTGCTGTAAATCAAAAAAAAATGGAAAATTCTACCTTAACTGAAAATAAAGCATAAAAAATCAATACACAAAATTATAAAAGAATGTATTACTGTATGCTTGCTCTAAATTGCTGGATGAAGAAATCTAGCTTTTTCAGATATTTCTTTAACCTGGTCAAATGTCATTTTGCCCCATACATAAACAATATTCTAATTTTACTCTCCTTTTCTCAAATCTACTATTGAGATATCAATTTTATGTAATGCACTATATTCCCAACTATTACCCAAGCACATAGTAAAGCAAACAATAGCAGCTGTATGTTCAATACAAAAACTAATAATTAAGGATATTCTAACTTTATTTGCTTTTTTGGTACAAAATTTTAGCTACTAAGGCAAATTTCAGCCAATTAATGAACCATTATGATTCATCAAAATGGAACATACTTTCTAGGAAGTACTTTAAATCCTTTCACAGGCAATTATTTCAAGGTTTTAAACCATGTGAACAACAGGTTAAGTAAAGACATTGCATATAAAACAAATAATTCCTCAGACACCCAATGCTACACACAGGGACCTAAAATGGAGATTGAAAAAAAAATTAATCTCCTTTAGTCAAACAGACTTAGGGGGGATCTAATTAATGTGTATGAGGGCTGGGTGTCAGGAAGAAAAGGGCAGCCTCTTCTCACTTACGCCCTGTGATAAGATATGGGGCAATGGACTCAAACTGGAGCACAGGAAGTTCCACCTCAACATGAGGAAGAACTTCTTTGCTGTAAGGGTTCCAAAGCACTAGAACAGGCTCCCCAGGGAGGTTGTGGAGTCTACTACCTTGGAGAATTTTAAGACTTGTCTGGATGCATTCCTGTGTGACCTGCCCTAGACTAGATGGTCCTGCTCTGGCAGGGGTTTGGACTCAATGATCTCTGGACATCCCTTCCAACCCCTAACATTCTGTGATTCTGTGGAATTTAGTATTTTTTTTTTAAATTTCAAAGAATGCTCTTCTGCATTCTTTGAAATAATTGCTTGCCTTCCTCTACTCCTTACTCAATTAACAACACCAAAGTAAGAGAGCCAAATGCATTTTAGAAAAACCTAAAATTTTGAAAAGCATATTGTTCAACAGTCATGTAACCAGCTCTCTTTGAGGTAATGCAGTAGGACGATAGATGACCCATCAAGATTATTCCTTAAATCCGCAGCCTCAGAAGTTCCATGTTTCCATTTAACTTTGTGACGGAAATGCTGGGGTTTGAACCCCAAGCCTCACATTAAGGTTGACATATGGGTGATTTCCACAGCCCTTCATAAAGAAGTGGTCCATTTGGCCTTTAGCTTCCCCCCAGGGTGTGGCCAGCCCTGCAGGGAGAGCCATAAGGGAAATGAGCCCCAGGGGTCCCCCACTGAGTGAACAAAGGTCAGGTGTCTGCTTGGGGATAAAAGCTGGGACCACTTGCAGGGAGTCAGGAGTGTCTGTCTGTGGAGTGCACTCCACAGAGCTTCCTGGTTCAGGGAAGACCTCCTGACTCTCCCTGGAGCTGGGCCCCAGTCCGTTTAGACCTTTGCAAACGTGGGCTGATCGGGTGAGAGTTGCCATGTGGGCACCTTTTTCTTATAAGTTTAACTTGATCTGGCTGTTTCCCACGCCAACTATGGGAAACCTTGGTTCTCTGTTCATATCACCTGTTGTGGGCCAAGTTATGTCTTTTGTGAGATCGTTGGGGGCAGCGTCAATTATGTACCAGCTGATTGATCTGTTTGTACCCCCAGCGATTGTTCATGGAACGTCCTTTTTTTTTACAATACAGTCTGTGTATTGGTTCATCTTCCTGCTGGCTGCATCATTTTTGTTGAGCCTGGTCATTGGCAGAACGGTGACCAACTTTAACATTCAGAAAATTCTTTTCTGTAACATACCCACAAACAAAATTTTCTTAATTGCAGATGGGTAGGAAAATGTGAAAATAAAATCCAATCATTACAAAATATTTGTTGAGTGGGGAGCAAAGATTATAAAGATCACTAGTTCCCTGAGAAAGTTTTGCCTTTAGTAACAGACAGTGCCAAAAAAAAATGGATATTGAAAAAATACTTTGTTTTCCCTCTTCAACATCTCTTGCTTACATGGAGCACTACCAACTTGCATTTAAAATAACACTCTTTTTCTGCTATAGCAAAGGAGTCCTGCAAGATGGTACAGGTAGAAGAGAGAAGCAGTGCAGGCAGAAGGTCGCTCCTCTGACTTTGTGAAAATGTACCAGCAAAAAAAGATTCTGAAAACTTTCTCTGACATAGCAATGCTCTGTGGATCACAGCTTTCCACAGCTTTGGCTGCATGGCAGAAAGCCCATCTGGTAGCTAGCAGCTTATTAGTCTCTGATAAAAAAAAAAAATACAGCTTAGCATCCAAAATATAATACTAAAGAAAAATTAAATTTTAGTAAATACTTTATCAACATTTAGTAATTATCAAAAATAAGTCTCCATAGAGCTTTAGAAGTAATGATCACCTAACCTGGAAAAAATTGCAGCTATTTGTAGGAATTATGTGAAGAAAAGCAAGTTTTAAATTCATAATCTCTTTTAAAAAACTAATACAGAAAATAAGGTGTAAGGAAATATTTTTCAAAGACTTATGAACAAAGGATTAGAACATTAAGAATCTCCTCCTTTCCTCCCATGCAGGATTACTGCTCTGTTTCCAAGCCTAATTATGAGGATGGTTTATGAGAGAATTTCTTGGGTTTTGGAATATAGCATGCTTATCTTTGGCCCACCCAAATTACTACTAAAATCTTTTCATGTAGTAAATGACATATAAGTAATAATTCTACCACATTTTTCAATTGCAACTTAAATATACAATTCTTCATGGCATTTTCTCATCTTATCCATTTTGTCCTCAAATGCAGTATTTATACTTCTAGAAAAAGACTGAAGAAGAAAACTTAATTGACTGCTTTTTTCACAGTAAAACACAGTTGATGTTGTTCCCAGGATTCCTTTCCTGGGAAGGAATGGTCTTCCTGCATCTTCTATTTCTCTCAAATAAAGGATGGAAGAAAGCCTTTTATCTTGTGGTGGAGAGCTGAAAACAGTTGCTACCAGGTCTCATAGAATCATAGATTCCTTTAGGTT
>NW_008604677.1:0-14499 GCF_000691845.1 Merops nubicus
CCCCAGCCCCGGCCTCCCCTTCACCCGGCCGCCTTCGAGGCAGCTTTTATGTGACCTCTTCTGACGAGGCTCTTCCAGCGGCTCTCGGTGAAGCACGTTTTCCGTCAGGCTTCCCCCGCCGCGGTCCCGCGGAGGCCTTTAACGGGTGCCGGGCACTGTCGCCGGGAGACTCCCGGCTCCCGCCCAAAAGGGAGGCCGACTCAGCTGAGAGGGTCCAGGGGGAGCAGTAAGCCTGGGGGCGTTCAGGAGGAAATTGCAGAGTGTCTGTCCAGCAAAAGCTGTGGGTCACTGGTTTAGAAATTTACCAGTGATGTGCTAGGTGGGTGACAAGTACTGTTCCAGCAGCAGCTAATTAGGCTACCACCCAGATGTATATAAGTGGAGAACTGATGTGCAGATATGTGGAGCAGAAGCACAACCGGGGAACACCTAGTTTGTATGCATTACACAACACAATACAATAGACAAGGTTCGTGGGCAACTGAAGAAGTCATCACCTCTGTGTCCCCACCACTGCCACCCTTTTTACACCACTGCAGTCCTGGGTGCGTAACGGGACCATCTCAGGTCCTCTCTGATGAGAACAGTAAAGTTGGAGATACTGGTACTGCACAGGGAACCCTAATGGGAGTGTATTTTTCAACAATTATTTGAAGAGCTGGCAGTCGTTCCAACCCTGGGCACTGGGAGAGACGTGCAGTTGGCATTGTCTGATAATAGTAGTGCTGTAATCTCGGGCAGTCATGCCCATAAACAAAGCAAGGGCTTCTAGGGAGAGGTAATATCTTTTATTAGATTAGACCAGCTGATGTAAAGGTCAAGTTTTCAGGCTCAGTTTCAACCCTTCATGTCCCAAGATGTGTTTTCTGAAGCTAGATTACTCGAGATACAGAAGTTACTACCTCTCATACAAACTGTAGTACTTGTGGAGGAGCTAAACTAAAACATTTGGTTTATTGAGCAGCTGAAGAATTCAGGTTTCATGTTTAGAGATTGTTTTTTTGAAAGCTAATGATTTGGGTTTGTCACATAAAGCAATAAGAAAGCCGGGTTTCATTTTTTTAATTTTGTTTTTCATTTTAAGATATTCTTTTTGGCTATCTTTAATCATGTGAAGTAAGTTTTCAGCAGGTTTCTCCAGATTATAGCATATGTATGCTACACTTATGTTTATTGCCACTGTAATGTTAACAAGCACGAACAGCAAGAAGATTTCATGATCTCACAATGCATGTTCCAGGTTTATTTTAAAAGAATTTAGCTGTATCTGTTTTTTGCTATAATCCTTGTTAGCAGCTTGTTACCAATATTCTTTTAAATGGAGAGGAAGTGTTTCTCACTTCCCAAATGAGATCTCTGGTTATCGAAATAGCAAACATTTTTAAAGGGAGGAAACTACCATTAAATATTAATATGCATAAGTGTTAATTATTTAGGGAATGAACACTGCAAGTAGTTATTAATTCCTGCTTTTTTTTTTACATGGCTAAGCATGAAAAATCATGCACCTATCATCAGTCTGCAAATGTAAAAACATCAGGCCTTTTCGTTCCAACTGCATTTGCAGTTTCTTAAATCCATCTTTATGTTGTCACTCTATGGTAAATCAGTGATATACTTGGCATGAACCTGTTCAAGAAAATAATACAGTGTTTCTTCAAAATCGTGTTGAGTTTAAGCTACGTCTTCATCTGTATTGGCTGTAATACTTTAAGTCAAAAGAATATAGCATACCTTTACACATCCACATTTGAAGGAAAATGGTAAGCTAAAAAAGACCACATTGTGCTCTTGGTATTGGTATAACTCCCAATCTGATTGGTAACAGTGTAAAAGGAGGGTATTTTATATTTAACATTAAAGAAAACAAGGTAGTTACTGTAAAAAAAAGTGATAAGGGGGTATTTGTTCTTCATTCACTTAATTTTGGCAGACAGACATTTAATTTGTATACAAGGACTCTTGGTCTGACAGAATTACAGATGGATCCCAGACATGGAATTTGCCCTGTCTTTACACACGAGCCTTTCATGGGTTTGTGGTGCTCCTTTTGATCTGGCTTGGAACATGCAGTTCAGTGGTCCTGAACAATTATAGCTGCTGAAAAATTTCATAGACTAGTTTTGGCCTCTTTAGCAGTGGCTTTACAGCTATAAATGGAAAACCATTCACGGGTAGGATGCCAGTTTGTTCTTTGATGTACAAATCGTTTTTCTATGCGACGGTCCCTGAGCAGGCTTGAGTGTGTCAGACACAGAAATATGGAAGACCCATGGGAGTTTCTGCTTGCAGCACAGAAACAGTCCCACCTTCAGGCTACTCTCTATTGTCTGTATGGAACCCCGTTCAGAGTTTGCTGTGGCACATCATCAGGTACTGTACTGGTGGCATTCACATGCTCTAATATATACCTCTAGCTGTTGTAGGCCTTCTGGATGGGATGAACAAAGTGCTTCTGTTTGCATAATGTGACCATAAGGAGTGCTGCTAAGAATGCTCTAGCAGTAAAAATCTGCTGAAGTTGACTAGAATGTTGGAATTCTTAGGTCCCTCAACCTCCTGTATGTCAAAACTCGTAGCCTTCTTAATGACCCTTCATTTGACTCTCTTCAGTCTCTTTGATTTGGTGAGAGAACAAACTGAACACAGTGCTGCAGATGTGGCTCCGTGTGTGCTGAACAGAGGGCAATAATCAAGTCCCTTGACCTGCTAGCTGTGGTGTTGCTCATGTAGTCCAAGATGTGGTTAGTCTTCATTACCACAAGGAAACACTGTTGACTTTGTTCGGTTTGTGGTCCACAGGGTCCTCTCCTACAGAACTGTTAGTCCCAGCCTGTGCTCCTCAGTAAGCATATCCTGTCCCTCATGTGGGACCTGGTATGTATCTGTTGGAACTTCCAGACAAGTGTATCTGTTACACACTCATTCCATGTGTGGAGGTCTCCCTAAATGGCAGCTGTTACCTCCAGAATACCAACACTCCATGATTTGGTGTCACCTTGTACTTCCTAAGAGTTCATCATGCAGGTCATGGATGAAAACATTAATATCAGCCCTAGTATTAGTCCAAGGAAATACCACTTGGAATCACTTGCTAACTGGATTTCTGTTATTAGCTACACTTGAAGGCCAATGGTCAGGTCAGTTTATAACCTACCTTGTAGTCCACTTGTATCTCTGCAGTTTGACTGCCAGAACACGAGGAAACTGTATCAAAGGCCTTGCTAAAGACAAGGAGAATAACACCTGCTACTCCAACCTCAGCCAGGTAGCCTGTAATTTAGTTGCAGAAGGCAATCAGAGTGACTAAACACAATTTGCACTCAGGAAATTCAAGATGGCTGTTCTTGATAACATTCTTGCCATTGCGTGAATGGAGATGGTTTCCATGAGTGCTTGCTCCATCATTTTGCCAGTGACTGAGAGGAGGTTGGTCAGCCTGTCGTCACTCGGATTCTCTTTCTTGCAATTTTCTAAGACATAACATTTTCATACTTGTTAGAAACCTCCTCTAATCAGCGTGGCCTTGCACAAGGGATAGGGACTGTCCTTCCAATGACATTTGCTGGCAGTCTCAGTGCTGTCAGATGTATCCATTTCCAGCTTGTTTAAATAGACCCTAACTTGATCCTTGCTGCTTGACATGGAGCTCTGTGAGGCCTGAGCTGATAGGATGTATTTCAGCATTTGTGAGAATGGCAGATGAAATCACAAGCATATAGTTAATGGGTTGTATTTAATGTCAAGTTTAATCTGTATCTCCATTTTCTCTGTTCTTTGTGGAATCTGTTCAGTTCAAGCTGGGGAGGGTGGAAGAGGAGGAGATGCAAAGACACTTCTGAGTTAAAGACCATCTTTTTGTTTGGTGTGTAGAACAATAGAAGTGGCTGACCTGTGATGGAGGCTCTTCCATTGGAAATGTAACATAAATAATAGAAATTAGAAATAGTCTTTGCTTATAAAAAATTATGGAGGAATGTGGTAACAATGGACAGGGCTATGGGACACTTAGAGAAATAATAACCTGTCTGATAAAGACACTTGTAAGCTCAGGAGGTGAATACTGACTTTTTATCAGGGGAGTATTAATTTAAGAGTAGGCAAAGACTATAACCTCTTTGATACAGCATTAGTGAGACCAGTGCTGGGGTACTGTTAATAGAAGGTTCCAAAACTAGAAAGGCTTTCAAGGAGAATACAACTAGGACCCGTGTCTTAGACCATGAAGCTTTAATAGCTCAATCTGTTTTGTTTATCTGGGAGAAGGTTAAGAGCTAAGGTCTTACCATCACCATCTAGAAGTATCAACAATGTTTTGGTTTTGTTTTTGTTTTTTTTTTCCCCACCTGGTAATTGATAGTTCATTAAGTCTTACACAGGAAGAGTTTCCTCACCTAGGAACTCAAAGAAAACAAACTATAGAATTAAAAGTACAAGTGGGTGGCAGAGGATAAGTGTGGCTATAGGTCTCCATTAACTGAAGATCTCATATTGAAACTGGATTTAAAATAAGTCAAAAAGATATGCTCATGTGTAAAAAGGACTTCCAGATTTGATGCAGAATTTGCCTTTGATACCATGACATTATTTCCAGGGAGGTCAGACTGGAAAGTCTCTGCAGTGTTAACATTTATGACTTAAAGAGCATGTCTTTCCACAGAACTGAGCCTCAGGACCTCATCTTCCACTGTTATGCAGGTGGCACATTGTGTTCAGTAGAGAGATGGCACAATTTCAGCAGCTGTTTTCCCCCTTTTAAAAAGTGTATTGGAGAGCCAAAGTGGGATCAAAGAAGGAAAATGAAAATGACTGAGGATATGAAATAAAACCTCTTTTGAAAGATTAGGCCTTTTTTCACTTTAGAGAGAAGATTAAGAAAAGGGATGCAGTAAAATGATGGTCTAGGTACAGTAGATTAGATGGCCATGTTCTCTGTCATCTAAAATGAGCACAGGAACATCAAGGAAGATTAAAAGGTAACATTCAAAACTGATAAAAAAAAAAAAAAACAACTTGTAATTATCTCTACTTATAAAACTTGTACTTAGATCCTGGAAGTCACTGCCAAGTCACAAAGGCCAAGAATGTAATAAGATTAAAAAGAGTATTGTATTTTTAGGGATAAGAAGAGTATTCCTTTATGATTGGAGGGTAAAATAATGGAAGGACTATGGAGTCTCAAGTTTCAAGGTGGAAATCAACTTTCTGTCTTGTAGAAGGAGTTGATATTGACACTGGCAAATCAATGAAAAGGGAATGTGAGTAAGAAGGAGGTGGTCCACCTCTGCCTGCTCTGGGGTCTTTGGACAGAGGGAGACAAAGTGATGGAATAGTTTGTGTAATGAGGAAATTCTTAATACAACCCTGTATTTGGTTGGTTTAATTGCTTGTTTCAGCAGTGTTGAACTGCTACAATGATGTGAAAAAGTGACCCTGATGTTTTGTTCAATGGGATAGGCTGGGTGAGTATTTTTCAACCTATAGTCTCTGTACTGGTGGAAATAGGAAGACATCACAAAGTGTTCTATGAATTTTATGTTTGTTGGTATGCAACCAAACAAAATGGAGGGGGGAGGGAAATAGAAGTAATAAAAAGAAGTTAAGGTTTACTTCTTTTTTCATCTTGATAAAACATAGCAAGTTGCAAAATTTGATCAATACATAATCCTTCAGTTGAAAATAGAAAAACACGAGAACAGATGAGCTCTTAAGATTTGGTGTGGAAATCATGAATTTAGAGGGACATTTACCACAAGGGGTGAAGCAGAAAAAATCATTGTTCTTGTGTCTGTGTTTGAATTTTAAACAAATGTTAGAATACAGATGGAACTGGATGCTGTTGTGCCTTCCCATTTCAAAATTCTTGTATGAAGATTTTGAAATATGAAAGGTAAGTAGATGAAAGCCTTATCTGAGTTGTGGCTATCGTACCTATAAAATTTAGATCTGTGGCCTGATCCAAAAGGTGCATAACTGTGCTCCCAGTAAAATAATTCAGTAATTTGTTAATCAGAAATTAATTCTAAAAGTCAGTGGCAGTACTAATGTGTCTTTTGAGAACAGATAGAAAAGTTTAATTGTTTTTCAATAATTGTGATAATAATAATGATGATGATAATAATAATAAATCACTGAAGACTTGAAAAAGAGACTTAATATAAGGAGCTGTCAGATCTTCACTTTATCTTGAATCTTGACACTAAATTTAAAACTACTTACAATACAGACATTGTGAAAGAAAATGTTATGTATTTATATTGTCCCCTGCTACTAATTTCTACTCTATATGGAAATACTTTTCTGATTTTAAAAGCAAGGGGAGTAATTTAAAAGAGACTGAAAAGACAGTTGGTGGTGGAGTTAAGAACTGTTAAAATAATATCATTTTTATAATATGGTCATGATGGAACAAGTTCACATTTTTAAGGGCAGTAGGTGGATCCATTTTGGAACAGCAGTTTTAAGTTTTCGACCGGTTTTGTGGCTTCGTAACCTCCAACTTAAGGCTTCATGAGCCAAAATTGAACAGCATAAAAGGATTCCAACCTTTCCTGCTACCTTACCATCACTCTATTTGTGTCTCTTTCTCCACTTTCTTTACTTTAGCTTCTCAACTACTTTGTAAGGAGAAAATTACTGTAAATTTACCATAATCACAGAAATAAGATCTGTCCTTTGAACCGCATACAGGAGGGAACCACCAGATCACTCTGAGTGGGTGTGCCCCAGCTTTCCGACTGACAAGCTGTCAGTGTTCCTGATCTTTGCCAAGCTAAAGGAATTTCATTATTCACCAGTGAAAACTCCAGTCCTGCACGTGCATCCTTCTGAGAAGTGTCAGTAGTCACTGCTACCTTAATTAGTATCAGAGACAGACAGTGTCATTAGCAATCTGACTCCGTGTGCATGCCTTTGTGGAAAGGATCCTCAATACTGTGCTAATGGGTGTAATTGACAGCAGAAGCTCGCGTGGAGGAGATGGTTACGTAGTGAGTACATTTTTCTGTGAGGTTAATTACTCTTGTCGGCATAGGCCACACGTTTTTTAAGTTTTTGAAGTCAGATCAGGTTTATGGGAAGGACAATTCCATTTAGCATATACAGAAAGTTGATACCTCATTTGTTAATGTACTACTAAAATTTTAAAAAGGATGGGAAGGAATGAGCATCATTAAAATATCTTTGATCAAGGCTCAGATGAATGCACTCCAACATTTATACTATAATTAAAAATGTAGCGACTGTCCTTACTCAGGTTTTATTCATTGATATCTAAGGTATGTACTATAAACTCTACGACTGGGTGATCAAATGACACTTTACTGTGTTTTACCACTGGCAGTATACTGACTTGATGACCATAATCTTTCCTTTTCTGTTGTCTGTTTCCATGGACTTCTTAAAGATTATCGTAGTTTATGTTGTGTTAATCAGTATCTTACAGAGTTCTTTTAATTGCTTCCTAAATCGTAGAATCTAACAACAAACATGCTACAATTGTCTTATGGTAAGTCTCTTATGCCTGATCTAAAAATGTGTCCACAGAAAAACAAGAGAAGGTAACAAAATTGGACAGCAAGACGTATAAGATAATAGGTCCATTTTGATTATTTTAGCCATATCTGTCCCGGGGCCGAGGGTTCCGGCGGCACCTGATCCGGCCCAGATCCCGCCAGCTCCAGCCCGACCCCAGCCTCCCCCCCCCTCAGCTGCTGTTTTAAGGGAAAACTGAATTTTACAAACAAATAAGTGGGGATTTCTTACATTCTTTTTCCCCAAACCCCTTTTGACAGTCCTCCCCCACAATCCCAGCCACCCCCCCCCAAAACCAGTACATATCTTTTATTCCTTTTTCAGGTGCATGTTTCTAAGACCAGGTGTGAGGCTTCCTAGCTTTGAATATATGTATGGAGAGCCCTCCAGAGGGTCTGATTTTGAGGAGATAGGGACAGTTTTGCACAGTTAGGACATATGTCAATTATGTAAAAAGAGGCCATGTTGGATGGCAAGGGTATCCTATTCGGCCTCCTACTGCTGCAACTGTTGTGCAGGTCTTTTGTCATCTGTTGTCATCTGCTTTGTCACCTTCCTATGTGGAAGCCTCAGATATGGCATTATCTGAAATTATTCAAACATCCAATAGTAACTGTTTTCCTGTAAGATGTTATGTGTGTTCTTTGTTTAGTGTAGATTTTCAGGTACTCTATGAATGCACAGTCAGAACTTTAACCAGATTGGTGTGGATATAGCACGTGGGACAGTCATAAGCACCTAATTTGTGCTTTCGTCTACACAGAAAGTAAGGACACATCATTCTCAAGTCTGTTTATGTCAGTGGGTAGTGTAAGTCCTTACACTCAAGTCCCAGTAATTGTTTAGCTTTGCTGGACTTCCAGCAGTGATATTCAGCTGAAAACTGTCCTTCAGCCCTTCTCTTTCTGCTGTGTGTTGGGAATTACCTGTGATCATGTCCCGCTAAAGACTGCTGCTCATAGATGTGTTAATCCCTGTTCCTAATTACATCTTTTCTACCTTTCCGTATAATTTTCACTAACTGTTAGCAGTAATGAATGTGAGACAAGAAAGAGATGGTTGTGCTACAGACCTAAGGCTGTTTTCCAAATGCCAAGCATGAGGTGTACAGCTTTCATCCTGGCTGCCCACCGTGGGCTGAAGAAGAGCAACACGTACTACTTGAGTTGTTTTGACAATAGCTTATCACCAAGCAATGACTCAATGCTGCTGTGGACATTGATCATGCAGAAGGGTACATCTGAAGAGGTACTTAACTTGGAGTTTGGTGGAGGGCAGCAATGTCCACTTGGGAATGAACATCATCCTGTGGTGAAAGTACTAAAACACTCCAGTGGTTAGGACTTTACAAGAGAAGGGAAGATCTGTGTTCTAGACACTTTGGCATTAGGAAGAGTCACAGCTGTAGCGTAGGAAGGTCTTCTAGGTACCAGGCTAATGGTACATTGTGTGCTTTCACCCTCTGAGATGAAGAGTGTGTAGTTTTGAGCACAAGATTCCAGAGAAACCGAAATGGAATCCTCTAATAACTTTTATTGATCTTAGGTATGTTCAAAAGTAAAGCGATTCTTGAGGGTAGGCAGTGTGAATTATTCTTCTAGCCTGGAGAATTTAAATTCCAAATAAAATCACAGTTGAAGCATTCTGAGTGTGTCCCTCCTGGTTAGCATAATCTTGTGTGAGGGAAGAATATTGGACTCTAAATCCTGGTCCAGAGGTAATTTCTGTATTTATTGTATAAAAGGACACAGTTACACTAGCATATAAAATGTATATTTCATGTGAGGTGAAAAGGAACACTGCACCTAAGACAGTGATACAGAATAAAAAAGGTATTGAAGGTGTTGGCGGCAGTGTAGAACATGCTCCTAAAAATGTGTTTTAGGTGGTACTGAAGTAGAAGTTATGTATAGTTGCTAGGCTGATGGAGCTGGAAACTGAAAAAGACTGAGTGGCTTGGACTGCCAGAAAGTTAGAAGAAACACCAAAGGTGTACCCAGCACAGCTTAGGCTAGAGTATGGTGACTAGGACTACTCTCTGGATGACACTTGAGAAGCAAACTGGTGACAAGCACCACATTCTCTGATTCCAGAAATAGCAGGGGCAGCTAACAGTGTTCTGCTTCTGTAGACTTTGGTTGTGATACTGAGCCTGCCAATATTTAGTAGTTCAGATTCAATATTTAAAATAAATGTGAGAAAGCCTGTGGAGACAGTTCTAATGTCAGAGGCTGAAGTATCTAGTACTTTCTGTAAGATTGAGGCCTCTGTTATTGTAGAGAGTTTGAGTTATCTCCCCATATGGGGAACCTCCGTGCCTTTCACTATAGTTATTCTTGCTTCATCCAGAAGTGCCAATATGATGTTTTAGTTAGGTGGGTGAGCAGTGCAGTACATCATTTTGAGTAAATTATTCAAGATAGGTGCAGTTGCTTTGCTGTAACACTTCACTGGATGTCATCCATGCTTCCAGAGTAGTAACCCACAGGAATGTGCACAACTGTATGCTGCCCTTATACAAATTCAGGCCGTAGAAAATACAAACTGGACCAGGCTGCCCAGGGAAGTGGTGGAGTCACCATCCCTGAAGGGATTTAAAAGATGTGTGGACATGTCTCTAAGGGACATGGTTTAATGGTGGACCTGGCGGTGTTAGGTTTACACTTCCACTCAATGATCGTAAGGGTCTTTTCCAACCTAAATGATTCTATGATTGTATGAATGGGATTATTATTTTGTGGGATAAAATAATACAAATTAACGATTCCCCCTTTAGTGGATGGTCCTGTTGCAGCTGTGCCATTAGTTTGCCTGGGATCATAACATTTCTCTCTTTGAAACCCTGGCAAAGAAAATTCCAAAAGGCAGGACAAAAAGCCTGGTTTGAGTCTTCAAAGTGTGCTGAAATTCTCAAGGATCCAGGTGACTCCTCATTATTTTAGACTTCTTGGGAGAAAGCTACCCAGGCCTGCTTATTTTTCAGTGTTTATTTTTAATTGCTTCTCTTCAACATCATCTTTAGCTAATCTTGGCCAAGGAAATATATCACCATTATTTTAAGGTACAAAGACTGCTTAGCTTTGTTCCAAATACAGAACAGAGACATGCTGAACACCTCTGCCTTTTCCTAAATGATTAACCATTTTGTCATCTGCCTTTTCTGATGTAATTGATATTCTTGCCACCTGTGTGGCAACATTCACAAAAACTAGGTTTTATTTTACTCCTGATTTTTATTAAAAATCAGTAGTTGTCCTTAGTCCTATTGAACACAGAATGTTTCTGCCTATAATTTTAATTTCCCCTGTTACCTAGTTTTCTTAATTTCTGTTTTACATTTCTTGATTCTGTCTTTAATTACTGTTCTTTGCCATCTGTCTGCAGGGAAATTTGGTATATCTATATTACTAATACTTAAAAAAAAAGACAAATGTGAGAAACTTAATAATAAATTCCTACATTCTGAAAATGTGTGAAATACATGGGCTGAGGTAGTGCCTCTGTAGTTTAAACCCTCAATTTCTCATTGGTTCTGTAGTCAAAAAGACAAGAATGAGTCAATGTTGTATTGCTTGTCATATGACTGCCTTTCATACCATTTCAAAGATGAAATCTCTGGTGAAAGAGAAGATTTAAATTCATGATGTGAACGTTGAAGTCCTTTTTTAGTTGTGTACAAAGTACCTCTCTGAGGACACTTACAGGCTTGAGGCAATAGATTAAAATCTAACATTTATTAATTCCTTCAGTTTTGTGCCTTGCCCCTGAGGAGGCCACTGCCACCGTTGGGACAAATGTGGCTGATGCAGTGGTTGATGTGCCTGCTATAGTTATAAGGTCTCATCCTTAAGATAAAGTGATCTCAAGGTTGAATCATTTTAACTGAAATTTTCTGTAAGAATAGTAAGACTTATGAAAGTCTAATTTAGTTACAGATTCTTTAAGGTCTGTGCGTGTAAAAAGGGGCAAAGTATAGTGATAGCAGTTTCTGCCAGCCCACCTCTAATCATTCACAAAAGAGAAGCTGTTATGTCTGCTGCCATTTGTTTTCCTATCATTGAACACTCTTGTGTTTGTTCCTGCAGTGTTTTACAAGGATTCCAGTACCAGTTCTAATTTCTCACATCCTGAATTTTCTCCACTGAACTCACAAGGATTTCCATTGCCATAAGAGAGACTCAAAGAAGGCCATTGCAGACATGTCAGCACAAGTTATGGTCTTACTGTCCTGTTGGATTTTATGATTACAGGACAAAGAGGTAACAGAACAAAGACTTACCAGCCTTGAGGATCATATTTCTGAAAAAAAATAGACTTAAATGAGTACAGTCAAATATCTTGTACTTGGTTTCAATTTAAATTTCATTTTTCATTTTGTATTCCTCACATACTATCTTTTTTTTTTTTCATCTTTTTTTTGGTGTGGATCCATGGTTATCCACAATACTGAACTTTGCACTTTGATGGGAAATAATAATCAGTGAAAGGATTATATAAAGAACAAATGCAATTCATTGCCTGCTGTGATTTCAGGATTTCACATTGCAGATAATAGAGTGTCATAACACGTTGAGATCTGCTGCATAACATCATGCAAACTGGCATAATGTGCTTTAGGAGTGTGATAAGGAATCATAGCATGCATTAGAAGTGAATGGAAAAGCTTTCCTCTTAAACTAGTTGTCACTGTAATGAGTCTGTTCTTAAATTCAAACTCCTAAATGCCATAATACTAGTGTTAGTAACAGTGAATGCCATAGCAAGCCCAAGAGCAAAACATCTTATCATAGTTTACAAAGGGAGACAGAAATTTCATCTCCTGAGCAATGTAAATATAAATACACTTGTATATTGAACTCTATACATCTTACCACTTAGTGTGCAGAAACAGGCAGAGTATTGCTTAAGGTGTCCTTCATAGAGAAATAAGGTGGCAGAAATCTGTCTTATAGTCAAAATCCACTCTGTATGCCTTCAGGACATCTACATACCTTAACAGGATGAATACTATATTTTGAGAAACCAAGAGTTCCTGAAGGAATCTTCAGGACTCTGTTTTGCAAATGTAAAAGTTTACTAATTGATTCCAGTGGTTCCTGATGTGCCTGCTTTTATAGCAGTGGTGGAGAGCTGCATCAGCAGCTGTATTAACTAATAGCCTACATCTCCTCTAACCTCTCTGGAGATATCTGAGGGTGGAACAGCTGAACATTGTTTCCTCCTTGTTTTAGTGATGATATTTTTCCCAAAGATGTGATTATGCATTGCCCAGAACAAAAAAAAAGGCTCTCCTAAAGAATTTTTAATACAAGGTGCTGCCTTCTGCCAAAGCTTTTTTGGCCCTGTTGAAAGACTCATTAGCTCTGGCAACATGTTTATCTTATTCATTTTTTGTTTGTATGAAAGGGGAAGGGCAAGAGAGAAATAGTGTAATAGTCTTGCTTACAGATTCCTGGAAGTGTGACTAGATTCAATGGTCCTATATTATGAGAAGGACAATAGTATGTCTTTATGACACTGTGGAGTTTTTGAAGAAATAGGGAATGCATAAAGGCCAAAGAGCGTGGACATGGTGTGAAGATACAGAAGTGCACAGAATTCTGGGTGTTAGCTGGCTTGAGCTCTTCAAGTGCACCCTAAGTTATCTAGGCTGTGTGTGGATTTGCTTTGAAGGTCTTGTGCTCTGGGAAATGGAGAGAGGAGCCTCTTGGAGGTAGTCAGGAAAGCTGGGTGTTAACATCACTGCTACAGGACGTTCATTTAGAGTACAGCAAGTGCGAGGATGGATGAGAATATTTTTAGTCCATCTTCCTCTTGGTATTTCTTCTCTCTTCACAGCTAACACCCTTGCTGGAACTGCAGATCTTTCCTTGAACATGGGCCATCAGTTTTCCTGTGAGAATACCTGTTTCCCTAATGGGTTGCACTACGTGTGACTGAGCTGTGTCCGAGTGCTACTGTGGAAGGAGGAGCTCGTCCCCTTCCTGCCTGCTTCTGCCCACACCATTCACTTGTATCCTCCCACTGCTTTCTTGCATTGATGTTGGTGCCCAGTAGAACTGTGGCTGATTTATCCCTCTGTCATTATAGAACTAGACTAGCAAAGAAATAACTAAACTCAGTGCACTTACACATACTTTGTCTGTCAAGCACGAAAGCTGATCAGGGACAACGAGGCAAAGGCAGCACTGAAACAGCCAGTAATTAATTTACTTAGGCTGCTGTAAAACCATAGTTTTGTGAGTGTTGTTTAGTGGCAGCAAGAGATTATTTAAGTCAAAGCTGCTGTGATCCAGCCCTCCATTATTGGCTGTATATTTTTACTTTCACCTTTGTGTTGGCACTCATGCTTGTCTAGTTGGGAGAAAATTTTAGAAATTATTTTTTTTCACTCTTTGTTGAAATCCCTAACTAAGTCATGAAAGCAGCCACTGTTCCTTTAGCTCTTCCCTACCCTTTTGTCTGTCTTCTATTCCTCATCAAGCCTTTTCTTTCTGGGAAACAATGACTTGGCCCATTGGTGATATGCAGGGTATTATGCAGTTCTGGGATCAGAAGTATGTGCTAGCCAGTTATTTAGGGGTTGCACTCCTGTATTTATTACAACTGCTTCACAAGTGCTTGGTCAGTACCCATAGTAAATGGTACCCCACAAAGGAAAAGTCTCAAGGCTTGGAATACTGTTACACATTCATGTGTCACAAACGTCCACTTACTGTTCTTCTGGATTATCAAATGTGGGAGGAATTTGAAGGCATATGGAGGAATTTTCTATGGAATCAGAAAGGTAGCGTACCATATACTTTTAGTTTTCTTCTGTGAGATAATAACTCAAACATCCCATTCAGATGTCATTAATTAGTAGGAGGAAATCAATTTGTCCAAACATCAAATTCCAACACCACTATTTCCCAGATTTTGTAATTTATCAGAAGCCAATGTGCTCTACTGCAGAGAATGTCAGCA
>NW_008604677.1:14530-15474 GCF_000691845.1 Merops nubicus
AACCACGGACTATACAACCCAGATCTTCTGCACTGCCTCTTGCCTCACTGGAGGAACTGGGACAGACTGTGTGTAGTAAGCCACAATGAGTATTGGAGTCATTATAGCTAGCAGCCTGGGAGCAGAAATGTGCAACTTAATGTGAGCTTGGGCTGGGGGGGGATGTGTTTCTCTGTTATTTAATTATGACTTTTTTTTTTTTTTTCCTCAATACCCACATCAGTAATCAAAAATTTGAATGAGCTGACAATACGTTAAGTAGAAATGTCCAAGGAGTATTGGTTTTTCTATGACACCATAGTTGCAGGTATGTGTATCCTCTACAAATAATTGTTGCAATTGAAGGTATCCTATTATTGCTTTGTAGGTGCATACTTGCCTTCTGTTGTAGTTCATCCTATCCTGGAGGTCATCTGGAAGTTTCCATGAGCCCTTTCTGACAAAATCGGCTACATTTTGTCAAATACTTTATTTAGCAATGTGAAGGGGTTTAGATGATGTGGCTCGGGGCAAACTGGGAAGCACTTCACCCTGTTGGTTCAGAAGAACTGGTAAAGGGTTGCTGTCATGGAAATATATTCAGCCTGTTCTGCGTTTTGTAAAGCAAACAAGGTTTCATGTTGCCAACAGGAGACTGATCCTGTTCACTGCTACAGCACTCCACTTTGCAGAACCCTACGTGTGGTCATCTTCAGTGGCAGCATGAGGAGGGAAAGCTGGGAACCATTGTGCCTTGGACTGGCACAGGTTATATCTCTTCTCAGTGCTGGCTCTGTGCTGCTGTGGGTTGAAGCACCTTGTCACCTCTACCGATGCCACCTAAAAATCTTACTGCCTCTCTTCTGAATGCAACTAGCCCATAGTTCTGGGAGTACTGCCTAGCCTGTTTCAGGCAAAAGGGTTAACAAGACCTCCTGTTTAAATCATAGAATCATAGAATCATA